>NC_086453.1:113976798-114234298 GCF_028390025.1 Pseudophryne corroboree
TTAAATCATATGAGAAACGTAAACTTGCCAATATTCCATTTACGACACGGAGTGGCAAGGAACGGCTGAGGCCCTGGCCTATGTTCATGACTAGTGGTTCAGCGTCACATGACGATGGAAGCCCTCATCCTCCCGCTAGAAAAATTAAAAAGAGTTAAGCTGGAAAGAGCACAGAAAAGAACTGTGCGTTCTGAGATGGTATCGCAAATCCCCAAGGAGAGTCCAAGTGTGTCGGCGGTTGCGATGCCTGACCTTCCCAACACTGGACGGGAAGAGGTGGCTCCTTCCACCATTTGCACAGCCCCTGCAAGTGCTGGAAGGAGCACCCACAGTCCAGTCCCTGATATTCAAATTGAAGAAGTCACTGTTGAAGTACACCAGAATGAGGATATGGGTGTTGCTGGCGATGAGGAGGAAGTTGACAATGAGAATTCTGATGGTGATGTGGTTTGATTAAGTCAGGCACCAGGGGAGACACCTGTTGTCCGTGGGATGAAGAAGCCCATTGTGATGCCTGGGCAAACTACCAAAAAAGCCTGGAGAGGATCTGGTGAGGGGGACCTGCTCAGGGCCAGAGAAAAGGGATACCTAGCAACAGTGCCGAAACTAGACATTTTAGCACTGGGTGCAAGAAACGGCATCGGAGCCCCATCCCTGCATGCAAAACAGGGGCAGTGCGCACCGTATGCGCGCGCAAAAATACATAGTGGCGTGGCTTCATGGGGAAGGGGTATGGCCACAAAATAATACCAATTCATAAAACGGTCTCCATTATTCAAATTACGCCGCACAGTAGCACCACTACACCAGGTAAAGACCCTTTTACACCTTACGGCGGACAGATTCCTCTTTTTACACATTACAGCAGACAGCGTCCCCCTTTTTACACATAATGGCAGACAGCGTCCCCTTTTTACACATAATGGCAGACAGCGTCCCCTTTTTACACATAACGGCAGACAGCGTGCCCTTGTCACACATAACGGCAGACAGCGTGCCCTTGTCACAAATTACGGCAGAGAGCGCCCCCCTTTTTACACATTGCAGCAGACAGAAGAAAGAAAAGAAAAGAAAAGAAAAGAAAAGAAAAAAGAAAAGAAAAGAAAAAAAGAAAGAAAGAAAGAAAGAAAAGAAAGAAAGAAATATACTTACCCTCTCCGCTGGCTCAGGCTCCTCGGTGCAGCTTCTGGCAGATCACGATTCCCGGGCAGGAGAGAAGGAGGAGGAGGGAGGTGGAGGAGGAAGCCGCAGCAGCGCTGTGTTACTGGTGGAGGCGCTGCTGCTGCTGTCCCTCTGCTTCACTATAGGCTGTTCTCGGAAGACAGCCTATAATGAAGCAGAGGGACAGCAGCAGCAGCAGCGCCTCAACCAGTAGCAAAGCGCTGCTGCGGCTCCCTCCTCCACTTCCCTCCTCCTTCTTCTCCCCCGTACTGCTGCGCTCCTCTCCTCTCTGTCCGGGTGGCTGTGTGCTGCAGGCAGCGGTTGCCCGCAGCACACAGCGGCATGTAATGAGTCAGTTTGACTCATTACATGCTTTGGGACCCTGGACAGTGGCGGGCCCCAGTGCAACGCACTGGTTGCACTTGCGGTAGTTCCACCTCTGCATGGCACTGATTCAGTGTAGGAAAAAACTGTGTTCCCTAATGCACACCGAGTGAAAAATTACTACATAATAGTCAGATAATACGGAGATCTTAGTTGCGTATATCTGCAGATATAGGGTTAAGCCCCCAGGCCGATCGACAAGGCTTCTCCGTCACTGGGGGTCCCTAATACTAGGTATGGGTCCGGGGTGCAGGACCCCACGATGTCGGCACAGGTCGGCCACCCCAGGTCAGCACACAGGTGAAAATTAGTAGGGGTTAATAAGAAGCACAGAAGTGCTATGTAAGTGGTTTGATTAAAATAATATATACAAAGTGATAGGGAAAATCACAAGTGTTAATAAAGTGTTAGGGTGTGCCGACCTGAAGCAGCCCAGCCATACCGACACAGGGGCCACCGCACCCCACACCCACCCCATGAATAATTACAAATATGTCTGGGTTAAATTCCCAGTGTAAGGCCGCATGGTAATGGCTCCTACAGCATCTGAGAGCCAGCTTACCTGGGGATACCCCTGGCTTCCCCTATGGCACTCGGGAGTCAGCAATCCCTCCTAATGCTGACCCATCTATGCCTCTCTAAATACAATACACAAAATGGAAAGCTGCTCAATCAGATTGTAATGTCACTCAGGTGCTAAAAAGGAGGGGTAATTCTGTGTAGGAAAAAACTGTGTTCCCTAATGCACACCGAGTGAAAAATATTACTATTTTTCACTCGGTGTGCATTAGGGAACACAGTTTTTTCCTACACAGAATTACCCCTCTCTTTTAGCACCTGAGTGACATTACAATCTGATTGAGCAGCTTTCCATTTTGTGTATGGCACTGATTCAGGCAAAGGACATTCTGCAAGGAAAACCAGTCGAGATCCATTCGGACAATGCAACGGCAGTAGCATACCTCAACCATCAGGGAGGAACTCGCAGCCAAAAAGCAATGAAGGAGGTAAGTCACATACTAAAGTGGGCAGAACTCCATCTTCCAGCATTGTCCGCAGTGTTCGTTCCAGGAGTCCTAAACTGGGAAGCGGATTTTCTCTGTCGACACAACATTCGAGCAAGCGAATGGGCTTTACACCCGGAATTTTTCAGACTCTAGTAAACAAGTGGTTTGCCAGATATAGATCTCATGGCATCCCGTCTGAACAACAAAGTTCCGGCATACGGGTCAAGAACAAAAGACCCCGAAGCGATCTTTGTGGACGCACTGTCGGTGAAATGGGACTTTCATCTGGCATATCTGTTTCCTCCAATATCCTTGTTACCCAGAGTGGTGAGGAAAATAAAGCAAACAAAGGGTGCCGTGATTCTAATAGCTCCGGCTTGGCCCAGAAGGCATTTGTACATAGATCTACAAAGGATGTCGATGGAGGCTCCAATTCTGCTCCCTCAATGTCCAGATTACTGATGAAGGGTCCTTGTTATCACAGGCATCTGGATCGGCTGTCTTTGACGGCATGGCTGTTGAAACCTCTATCCTGAAGTCAAGAGGTTTTTCACAACAGGTAATTCAAACAATGCTCAGAGCAAGGAAACCCTCCTCAGCTCGCATTTATCACCCAATATGGCAAGCCTATATTCATTGGTGTAGTGAAAAAAGTATGGCTCCAAAATCTTTCAGAGTATCCAGAATCCTAGATTTCCTTCAGGCAGGAATGGATAAGGGTTTGAAGGTGGCTTCCTTGAGAGCTCAAGTATCAGCATTGACTGTATGGTTCCAAAAGAAAATTGCCACTTTACAGGATGTGCGTACTTTTTTCCAGGGAATGCTGCGCATTCAACCACCTTTTGTTCCTCCTGCAGTACCTTGGGATTTAAGTCTGGTCCTCAAAGCCCTTTAAACCACTTAATAAAGTGGATCTTAAATGGTTGACAGCTAAAGTGCTCTTTCTACTGACTATGACATCAGCTAGAAGAGTATCAGATTTAGGAGCGCTGTCATGTAAATCTCCTTTTCTGATTTTTTATCCCGATATAGCAGTTCTCAGAACTAGGTCTTGTTATCTTCCTAAGGTGGTCTCTAAGTTTCACCTTAACGAAGAAATTGTAGTCTCGGCTTTTCAGGTATCGGGACTTTCTGCAGGAGATGCGTCGCTGGACGTAGTCCGTGCATTAAGAATTTAAGTGGATCGTAACAGTGCCATCAGAAAGACAGATTATCTTTTCATTCTCTACGGATTTCACAAGAGGGGATGGCCTGCTACTAAACAGACGCTAGCAAGATGGCTTCGAATGATGATTTCAAAAGCTTATTCTCAAGCTGATCTCCCTGTTCCGGCTAATGTCTCTGCTCACTCTACACGTAAGGTAGGTCCTTCATGGGCAGCACAACATGGTGCTTCAGCAGAACAGAAATGTAAGGCAGCCACATGGTCTTCCATTAACACATACTTTTGCCTCTCATGGCGCTGAATTCGGGCGTAAAGGTTCTCCTGTCTAATCAGGAGCGTCCCCTCCACTAAAAGGGGAAGTCCCATTGTTATCCTGTGGATAACCTATGGACCCTGCTGGAGAAATATACGTTATGGTAAGAACTTACCATTGATAACGGTATTTCTCTTATGTCCTAGAGTATGCTGGGGCCCATATTAGTCCCATGGGATATAGACGGGTCCACCAGGAGCCATTGGCACTTTAAGAGTTTAATAGTGTGGGCTGGCTCCTCCCTCTATGCCCCTCCTACTAGACTCAGTTTAGAAAATGTGCCCGGAGGAGCCGGTCACAGCTAGGGGAGCTCTACAGAGCTTTCATAGAAAAAAAATATTTTTGAGTTTCTTTTTTTACAGGAGGCTGCCTGCAACGAGGGATGAGGGAGGGGGGGGGGAGCAGTGTCCGCCCTGCGGGGTCTGAGCCACTGTCTCCGCTGACTGGACATTAAGCTCCAGAGGGTACAGATCGCGCCTCGCCACAGGGGAACGCTCACCCCAGCAGCATGCCGCCACCCCCTTGCAGAGCTGAAGTGTGGCAAGTGAGTCACTGTCCCCCCTTACAAGCGGGGGGGGCAGTGTGAAGATGGCAGTGTGAACTGTGTTCCTGGACAGCTCAGTGGTACTTCAGTGCGGCGCTGTGAGGTGCGCCCTGAGCCACCAGTGACCCTACACTGACCAAATCAAGCCTGTCGGGGTCTGCGGATCTCAGCCAGCACAAAATCCTCAGGCCAGTATAATCTCAGAAGAGTGGGAAGACAGCGCCATTAAGGGGGCAGAGCTTCTCCTCAGAGCGTACCCAGCAGTGTTCAGCGCCATTTTCCTGCCTGCAGACACACTGCCAGTGGAAGAACAGTCCCTCCAGAGCACCTCCAGCTATCTGTACGGTACCAGGGGGTTGTAGAAGGGAGGCTGTGTGTAAAGACTGTGTCACCTATTAAGGGACACAGTCAGCGCTGGTTTAGGGTCTCCCTATACCTATAATAGCACTGTGTGTGGATTGGCTCCAATCTCTGTGTCTCTCTGCCATTCTTGGGGGGGAAACTCTGTCTGCCCAGTACCCTGTGTGTATGTGGGGTGATTGGCGTGTATTTGGAAACATGTCTAGAGACTCTGGGGTATATTTACTAAGCTCCCGATTTTGACCGAGATGCCGTTTTTTCTTCAAAGTGTCATCTCAGTTAATCTCGGTCATTTACTAAACACTAATCACGGCAGTGATGAGGGCATTCGTAATTTTTTGCTAGTTCAGGTAAAAAATTACGAATGAATACACCATCGGTCAAATTACGCCTGTTTAGATATGAATCTCGGTCATTTACTAAGAAGTGCAAAGCAAAAAAACACAAAACACTGCCGTGAAAAATTACAACTCGTAAAAAAGTCCTAAAAAAAACAGACCTGCTTTTTTTTTCCGTGATTTGAGATGCATGCAGGGATCCATGAGATCCGTGCATGTATATCAGTGGGAAGGGGTGGGAAAGTGCTTATTTTTGCCAAAAAAATTGCGTGGGGTCCCCCCTCCTAAGCATAACCAGCCTCGGGCTCTTTGAGCCGATCCTGGTTGCAGAAATATGGGGGGAAAAATGACAGGGGTTCCCCCATATTTAAGCAACCAGCATCGGGCTCTGCGCCTGGTCCTGGTCCCAAAAATACGGGGGACAAAAAGAGTAGGGGTCCCCCGTATTTTTAAAACCAGCACCGGGCTCCACTAGCTGGACAGATAATGCCACAGCCGGGGGTCACTTTTATACAGCGCCCTGCGGCCGTGGCATCAAAAATCCAACTAGTCACCCCTGGCCGGGGTACCCTGGGGGAGTGGGAACCCCTTCAATCAAGGGGTCCCCCCCCCCCAGCCACCCAAGGGCCAGGGGTGAAGCCCGAGGCTGTCCCCCCCCATCCAATGGGCTGCGGATGGGAGGGCTGATAGCCTTTGTTGTAAAATAAAAGATATTGTTTTTAGTAGCAGTACTACAAGTCCCAGCAAGCCTCCCCCGCATGCTGGTACTTGGAGAACCACAAGTACCAGCATGCGGCGGAAAAACGGGCCCGCTGGTACCTGTAGTACTACCACTAAAAAAATACCCAAAAAAACACAAGACACACACACCGTGAAAGTATAATTTTATTACATACATACACACATACATACATACTTACCTTATGTTCTCACGCAGGTCGGTCCTCTTCTCCAGTAGAATCCAAGGGCTACCTGTTGAAGAAATTCTACTCACCAGATCCATGGGTCCAGGCTCCTCGGCAAATCCAGGGTTAATCCACGTACTTGAATAAATAAAAAAAAACGGTGTCCCGACCACGAACTGAAAGGGGACCCATGTTTGCACATGGGTCACCTTCCCACGAATGCCAGAAACCCACTTTGACTTCTGTCTAAGTGGGTTTCTTCAGCCAATCAGGGAGTGCCACGTTGTAGCACTCTCCTGATCAGCTGTGTGCTGCTGTCCTCACTGACAGGCAGCACGCGGCAGTGTTACAATGTAGCGCCTATGCGCTACATTGTAACCAATGCTGGGAACTTTCTGCTCAGCGGTGACGTCACTTTAGGTCAACCGCAGGGCAGAAAGTTCCCATCATTGGTTACAATGTAGCGCATAGGCGCTACATTGTAACACTGCTGTGTGCTGCCTGTCAGTGAGGACAGCAGCACACAGCTGATCAGGAGAGTGCTACAACGTGGCACTCCCTGATTGGCTGAAGAAACCCACTTAGACAGAAGTCAAAGTGGGTTTCTGGCATTCGTGGGAAGGTGACCCATGTGCAAACATGGGTCCCCTTTCAGTTCGTGGTCGGGACACCGTTTTTTTTTATTTATTCAAGTACGTGGATTAACCCTGGATTTGCCGAGGAGCCTGGACCCATGGATCTGGTGAGTAGAATTTCTTCAACAGGTAGCCCTTGGATTCTACTGGAGAAGAGGACCGACCTGCGTGAGAACATAAGGTAAGTATGTATGTATGTGTGTATGTATGTAATAAAATTATACTTTCATGGTGTGTGTGTCTTGTGTTTTTTTGGGTATTTTTTTAGTGGTAGTACTACAGGTACCAGCGGGCCCGTTTTTCCGCCGCATGCTGGTACTTGTGGTTCTCCAAGTACCAGCATGCGGGGGAGGCTTGCTGGGACTTGTAGTACTGCTACTAAAAACAATATCTTTTCATTATCACAAATGGCTATCAGCCTCCCCATCCGCAGCCCATTGGATGGGGGGGGGACAGCCTCGGGCTTCACCCCTGGCCCTTGGGTGGCTGGGGGGGGGGGACCCCTTGATTGAAGGGGTTCCCACTCCCCCAGGGTACCCCGGCCAGGGGTGACTAGTTGGATTTTTGATGCCACGGCCGCAGGGCACTGTATAAAAGTGACCCCCGGCTGTGGCATTATCTGTCCAGCTAGTGGAGCCCGGTGCTGGTTTTAAAAATACGGGGGACCCCTACTCTTTTTGTCCCCCGTATTTTTGGAACCAGGACCAGGCGCAGAGCCCGATGCTGGTTGCTTAAATATGGGGGAACCCCTGTCAATTTTTTCCCCATATTTCTGCAACCAGGATCGGCTCAAAGAGCCCGAGGCTGGTTATGCTTAGGAGGGGGGACCCCACGCATTTTTTTTGGGGATTTTACATTGTTTAATTAAAAAAAAAAAAATAAGAACCCCAGCACGGATCACACAGATCCGGCCGAGATTGATTGTAAAAAAAAACGGCAGTGTTTTGCTAATCACTGCCGTAAAAATAGGTAAAAAAAAACGAATGACATCGACATCGGAAGCAAAGAAAAATACGAATACGACAGCTTAGTAAATCCATCGTAATCAATTCAAAAAGTTGCAGTTTTACACTGTCGATGTCATTCGTGATTGAACTTTGACCTATTTTCGGAAATTACGAATCTTAGTAAATATACCCCTCTGTTTCATATGCTGCAGATGATTTATCTTCCCAGGAAGATCCCATCCCATGTAATCAGGATTGCAGTGTTGTAGAGCAGATCCCAGCTAGAGAGCCGGAATTGTTAGCCTCTCTTAGGGGGACTATTTCTCAGATTTCAGATAGGGTTGCTAGAACTGAGCATGCAATTCAGGTACTGCAATCCTCTATGGTTGTATGGTCTGATACTGCTTCCTCGGGGTCCCCTGTGGTACATTCTCACAAACGTGCACTTGCCAAGATTTTGCAGGATGACACGGACACCGATTCTGACACTGCAGATGCTGATGGAGATGTGTCGAGGGGGACGGCATCACTTGCTAAGGGGGTGCAGTTGATGATTGAAGACGTGAGGGATGTGTTACACATTACTGACACAACTCCTGAGCAGGTTGAGGAGGCCTTTTTCATGGAGAGTAAAAAGCCCTCCTTACCTTCCCAGGATCTAAGGAATTAAATGCTATCTTTGAAAAAGCCTGGGAAAATCCGGAGAAAAAATTCCAGATCCCTAAGAGGGTCTTGGGGGGTAATTCTGAGTTGATCGCAGCAGGATTTTTGTTAGCAGTTGGCCAAAACCATGTGCACTGCAGGGGAGGCAGATATAACATGTGCAGAAAGAGTTAGATTTGGGTGTGGTGAGTTCAATCTGCAATCTAAATTGCAGTGTAAAAATAAAGCAGCCAGTATTTACCCTGCACAGAAACAATATAACCCACCCAAATCTAACTCTCTCTGCAAATGTTATATCTGCCCCCCCTGCAGTGCACATGGTTTTGCCCAACTGCTAAAAAATTTCCTGCTGCGATCAACTTGGAATTACCCCGTTGGTTGCTTTTCCCTTCCCAGAAGAAGATAGAAAAAATTGTGAGTCTCCGCCGATAGTAGACGGCTCTGTCTCCAGGGTGTCCAAACAGGTGGCATTACCAGTCCCGGGACCTACCGCGTTGAAGGACCCGGCAGATCGCAAGGTGGATGCTACGCTAAAATCCATTTACATGGCTTCAGGGGCTATACTGCGGCCAACTATAGCCTGTGCTTGGATTTTTAAAGCTATTGCCAGGTGGTCAATCACTCTGCAGGAGGAATCGACTACGATGGGTAAAGGTGACGTTGATTTATTTTTACGTAATATTCAGGATTCTGCAGGGTTCCTGGTAGATTCCATGAAGGACCTGGGTTCCATGGCTGCTGGGATCTCCTCCATGTCCGTCTCGGCTCGCAGGGGTCTCTTGCTGCGCCAATGGTCTGCGGATACGGAATCCAGGAAGAGTGTGGAGGGCTTACCATATACAGGTCAGGCTCTCTTTGGGGAGGCGCTGGATGCGTAGATTGCCACGGCTACCGTGGGTTAGTCTCCTTTTCTCCCCTCAGCTGCACCAGCTACGAAGAAGCCTTTTACACCAGCCACGTCACAGCCCTTTCGGTACCGCGAGGCCTAGAAAGAACAAGCCTTCGAACACCTTCTTCAGAGGTGGTCGTGCTAAAGGAAAGAAGCCTGCTCCCGCTGGCTCCCAGAACCAGAAGTCTTCTTCGGATACACCAAAGTCCTCCGCATGATGGTGGACAGCTAGGCCTGGAGGAAGGTCAGGTTGGGCAAGACTCTGGCATTTCAGCCACGTCTGGGTGTCATCTGGCCTGGACCCCTGGGTACTGGATATAGTGTCAAAAGGGTGCAGGCTGGAGTTTCAAGATCTCCCACCTCACTGTTTCTTCATAGAATTTGTCGGCAGATAAGAACCACTTTGCCCATCTAGTCTGCCCCTTTTTTTTTTTTTTTATCTCTTACCTTAATTGATCCTTATTTCTTTGTAAGGATATCCTTATGTCTATCCCATGCATGTTTAAATTGCTTTACTGTCTTAGCCTCTACCACCTCCGATGGGAGGCTATTCCACTTGTCCACTACCCTTTCTGTGAAGTAATTTTTCCGCAAATTTCCCCTAAACCTCCCCCCCTCCAGTCTCAGTGCATGTCCTCGTGTCCTATTGCTTCTCTTCATTTGGAATGTTTCCCTCCTGGACTTTGTTAAAACCCTTGATATATTTGAAAGTTTCTATCATGTCCCCCCTTTCCCTTCTCTGCTCCAAACTATACATATTGAGATTTCTTAGTCTTTCTGGGTATGTTTTGTGATGTAGGCCATGCACCATTTTAGTTGCCCTTCTTTGTACAGTTTCTAATGTATTAATATCCTTTTGAAGATATGGCCTCCAGAATTGAACACAGTATTCTAGATGAGGCTGTACCAATGACCTATACAGTGGCATTATTACTTCTTTCTTTCTGCTGCTGATTCCTCTCCCAATGCAGCCAAGCATCTGGCTAGCCTTCCTCATTGCTTTGTTACATTGCTTACCTGCCTTTAAGTCATCTGAAATAGAGACTCCTAGATCCCTTTCCTCCTCAGTAGTTTCCAGTATAGTGCCATTAATATTATATTTAGCATTTGGATTTTTGAGACCCAAGTGCATGATTTTGCATTTTTTGGCATTAAACTGTAATTGCCACACTCTTGACCATTCCTCTAGTCTACCTAGATTCTCAATCATTTGTTTTACCCCACCTGGTGTGTCTACCCTGTTGCATACCTTTGTGTCATCTGCAAACAGGCATACTTTCCCTTTAATGCCATTTGCAATGTCACCAATAAAGATATTAAAAAGCACTGGTCCAAGTACAGATCCCTGGGGTACTCCACTGGTAACATTTCCCTCCTGTGAATGCACTCCATTTACCACAACTCTCTGTTTTCTATCCTTCAACCAAGATTTTATCCATTCAATAATCCGAATATCCAATCCCAAACTTTCAAGTTTATTTAGCAGTCTGCGATGTGGAACAGTGTCAAAAGCCTTACTAAAGTCTAGATAAGCTATATCCATGGCTCCACCTTTATCCATCACTTTAGTCACACAGTCAAAAAAGTCAATAAGATTTGTTTGACATGATCTCCCCCCAGTGAATCCATGCTGTTTGGGATCCTGTAAATTGCCGGATTTGAGATAATCTACAACTCTTTCTTTTAAGAGTGTTTCCATCAATTTCCCTACTACTGATGTAAGACTCACGTCAGGCTTGCCAGCTCTGCCGGCAGACAGAGCAATTCTTCTGGAAGCTATTGTGGTGTCCAGGGTTATTGTTCCAGTTCCACCTCAGCAGTGGAACAAAGGTAACTATTTAAACCTTTTCGTGATACCGAAGCCAGATGGTTCGGTATGGCCAATTCTGATCTTAAAATCTTTGAACCGCTACGTCAGAGAGTTCAAATTCAAGATGGAGTCTCTGAGAGCTGTCATCTCAGGTCTGTCGGAGGGAGTGTTCCTGGTGTCCCTGGACATCAAGGATGCGTACCTCCACATTCCCATCTGGTCACCGTATCAGGCATATTTTAGGTTTGCACTGTTGGACGATCACTATCAGTTTCAGGCGCTACCGTTTGGCCTCTCCACAGCACCAAGGGTCTTCACCAAGGTGATGGCGGAGATGATGGTTCTCCTCCACAAGCAAGGGGTGAACATAATTCCATATCCGGACGATCTCCTGATCAAGGAGTCGTCCAGAGAGAAGTTGTTGCGATCCATTGCTCTTACGACACATCTGCTCAAGGAGCACGGTTGGATCCTGAGCCTTCCAAAGTCTCATCTGGAGCCGACAAGGAGGCTGTCTTTCCTGGGGATGATCCTAAACACGGAAGTGCAGAGGGTGTTTCTGCCGGTGGAGAAAGCATTGGTGATTCAATCAATGGTCCGGGATGTCTTAAAGCCTACCCAGGTATCGGTTCATCAGTGCATCCGCCTTCTGGGGAAGATGGTTGCCTCCTACGAGGCTCTACAGTACGGAAGGTTTCATGCTCGATCCTTTCAGCTGGATCTCTTGGACCAGTGGTCGGGATCTCACCTACACATGCACCAGATAATACGTCTGTCACCGAAAGCCAGGATTTCGCTCCTCTGGTGGCTACAACTACCACACCTTCTGGAAGGCTACTGACTCCTCAATTGCGTCAAAGGCCTTGGATGTTGTGAGGGCTTTGAAGATTTATGTGAAGAGGATGGCTCGTCATAGAAAAAGTGATTCTCCTTTTGTCCTCTATGATCCCAAGAAAATTGGGTGTCCTGCTTCAAAGCAGTCGATTTCACGCTGGATCAGGTTCACTATCCAGCATGCTTATTCCACGGCAGGATTGCCGTGTCCAAGATCTGTAAAGGTCCATTCTACTCGTAAGGTGGGCTCTTCCTGTGTGGCTTCCCGGGGTGTCTCGGCTGTACAACTTTGACGAGCAGCTACTTGGACTGGGTCGAACACGTTTGCCAACTTTTACAAGTTCGATACTTTGGCCTCTGATGACCTCAAGTTTGGTCAAGCGGTCTTGCAGGAGCATCCACGCTCTCCCTCCCATACTGGGAGCTTTGGTACATCCCCATGGTACTAATATGGACCCCAGCATCCTCTAGAACATAAGAGGAAATAGGATTTTAATTACCTACCGGTAAATCCTTTTCTCGTAGTCCGTGGAGGATGCTGGGTGCCCGCCCAGCGATGCGTTTTCCTGCATTGGTTTTATAGTTCAGTACTGCCAGGTTCCTAGGTAAGTTCTGCGTTATTTACTGTTTCAGCTATTGCTGAGTTTTTCCGGCATGTTAGCCGGATTTGCCTGTTGTGAGAGCTGGTATGAATCTTGCCACTATCTGTGTAATTCCTACTCTCGAAGTATGTTGTCTCCTCGGGTACAGTTTCTAGACTGAGTCTGGTAGGAGGGGCATAGAGGGAGGAGCCAGCCCACACTATTAAACTCTTAAAGTGCCAATGGCTCCTGGTGGACCTGTATATACCCTATGGTACTAATATGGACCCCAGCATCCTCTACGGACTACGAGAAAAGGATTTACCGGTAGGTAATTAAAATCCTATTTTCTCCTATGTACACAGGTTTCCACAGGGATCCCACCCTGACACCTGATTTGAGAATCTTTATACTCTCTAACCTCTTCCCTCTTGCATGGAAGGGTGTGCATGTGTGTTCTTCTCGCCTGAATAGGGTTCTATATAATGCTCCTGCCTAAATGCTTTGGAATACAACTGATTTGCCTGAGCAAGTGGGCGGGGATATATGGACGAGTCTGTTGCATCCTGGGAGGACTGAAAGCTTGTGATCGTTTGGTGCCAATCCACTGTCGCTCCATCATATCCCATTGTTATCCTGTGGAAACCTGTGGACATAGGAGAAATACCATTATCAACGGTAAGTTCTTACCATAATGTATATTTTGCAAAGCGGAAAACTGAGGCCTGTCCCGATCCGGGTATCTGGACGCCATTACCTGCCGTTTAGGTGTCTTCTGAGACTGGCCCAGCGTCCCAAGTCCGGATCTCATCTGTGTCAACACTCTGCACATCCCTCCTGTCATTCTGAGACACTACCACAGCGGCGCCATGTTTGAATCCAACATGGCGTCTCCCGTCCTCCGCGGCCTCCGCCGTCGTTCCTGTGTTATTGCTGCAGGTTTTCAGAATAGTGGCCTCTGCTGTCCTCCAAGTGTCTCAGCATATAGCTGTCATCTGGCGTCTCCTGTCCTCCGCGGCCGGCGCCGCCATTATCACTATGTTTGCACATTTCTTTTCAAACCAGTTTTCCCTCCAGGTTCCAGCATGGGCGCAGCCATGTTGGATTTGATCACATGCTCCAATTCCTCCAATCCACCGTCTCTGGAATCTGCATAATTGCCCAGCCAATGCCTGCATAGCTGCAGGTATAAGTATCCTGTGTCTGGGCCAGATAGATGTCAGTGCTTTGAATGTCATACCTTGTTCCAGTCTCTCTCTCCTGTGGCTTGTTTCTCCAGGTTCCAGTTCCTGTCTCCAGCATCCACAAAGAGACCCGCACCTGCTTTCCATCTTGCAGTGCAGCCTGACTCTACAGCCTTCCGTGGCTGTCCAGTTTCCAGCTATCTACTATCTGCTTCCAAGCAGCCAGCTTTCAACTGATTCCAGCTTCTACCAAACACCGGTGCTGATCCAGCGGATCCTATCTTACCAGCAGTATCCACTACCACCGGTAATCAACTATCAGCTATTCTGTTTCTACGCTCACTAGCATCTCACATCATCCATTCTATATTTCATCACCTGGCTGGTTCCATCCAGCACCCACTCCGTGACTTTAGTACCTGGCTGATTCCATTCAGCACCCACTCTGTGTTTCATTACCTGGCTGATTCCATTCAGCATCCACTCCGTGTTTTACCACCTGGCTGGTTCCATCCAGCTGATACAGCAGCTTACTCAAATTACCAGATTCACTTTTACATCTGTTCTATACCTACCAGTGCTCTGAGAAACCTTCTATGGTTATGTATTCCAGGAACTGTGTTATTTGCCACTGTCTTTGATTTACTTTGAATGCTGCTTGTCATTTCACGGAGTCTGTTAAATAAACTTTTATTTTGAATTTTAAACTGGTTGTCATGGTCACACCTTCGGGTAATCAATCTGCACTTACATGTCCAGGGGTCTGATTAAACCTCCCAGGTTTAACTTCATCTCAGCCCCTACAACTGAGGCTTCCTCCCGTCAGCCTAAACCCTCAGTTGTGACAAGGCCTTGACAGCTATGTTGGTGTTAGACGTGCATCCGGTATCCGACATTAGTTCAGTGGGACTTAGAGAATTGTTTGAGGTACTGTGTTCCCGGTATCAAATCCCATAGAGGTTCCACTTCTCTAGGCAGGCAATACCGAGAATGTACAGAGACGTCAGAAAAAGTGTCCTTAGTATCCTACAAAATGCAGTTGTACCCACTATCCACGGACAAGTGGTACAGGGCAGACTAAGGGCTATATGACTGTGACAGCCCACTGGGTAGATGTATGGCCTCCCGCAGCAACAACAGCAGCGGCACCAGTAGCAGCATCTCGCAAACGCCAACTCGTTCCTAGGCAGTATACGCTATGTATCACCGCTTTCCGTAAGAGGCACACATCTGACAACCTCTTAAGGAAATTGAGGAACATCATTGCAGATTGGCTTACCCCAATTGGACTCTCCTGGGGATTTGTGACATCGGATAACGTCACCAATATTGTGCGTGCATTACATCTGGGCAAATTCCAGCATGTCCCATGTTTTGCACATACAATTAATTTGGTGGTGCAGAATTTTTTGAAAAATGACAGGGGCGTGCAGGAGATGCTGTCGGTGGACCGAAAAATTGCGGGCCACTTTCGGCATTCAGCCACCACGTGCCGAAAGACTGGAGCGCCATCAAACATGCCTGAACCTGCCCTGCCATCACCTGAAGCCAGAGGTGGTAACGAGGTGAAATTAAACACTGTATATGCTTCAGAGGATGGAGGAGCAGCAAAAGGCCATTCAAGCCTATACATCCACCTATGATATGTCAAAGTCAAAAATATTGCATAGAGAGAACATACAAACCACACACACATTTAAGTCGCTATACTTGCAAATATGCGCAGCGAGCACAGCAATATATGGAAACACACGCATTTGCTCGGACATGGCACGGAGATGGATTCGGCGCTTGTTTCATACAGTACATGGTTATAATAATGTCAAGCACCAGACATCATGGAGATTTAGAATTGGCTGATGAATGGATGTCATGAATATGTATTATCTGAACAGAACCAGATGCGCCCATCATGTTTGGTATTGAAGCAAGCAGAATGATGTGTGGGTTAGTTTGATGCTGGTTGTGAAGTTGTGGGACATTGCAGCGGATAGATATGATTATATGTATAAAAGCTAAGATCACTTTGTTAGATGAACAATGGATGATCAAGCCAACCTTTTACTAAGATTTTCAGGGCTGAACCTGATTAACATATACAAAGGAGAGAGAGAGACCCCTCCCCTAGGAACAGACACACAGGAGGATAGTTCCTGTCTGGGGGGGTTGGGGGTCAGTTTTTTGCTGGTGGCCTCAGAGAACAGATGTAATGAAGCTACACTCAGAACAAAGCTCCCAGAAGCATGGCTGGATCATCACCAGGCACCAAAGGCTAAGTATTGAATTCACATGGCTAGATAAGGAAATATAGACAGATTGCTTTCTAGTTTAAATAGGATATTGTAACTTGGTTGTGTGATTGTTGGGTGTTTGTGTGATAGATCTGGGAGTCTGTGATGGTAGCTGGGACATTGGACAACCTATAGCATTTGTGGTGTTTGCTTGCCTATGGTGATTTAAAATAGATTGTACTGGTAAGTTATAATATATATCTTGTTAATCATAAATACCACCATGCAGTTGCGTTTGGGCATGTGCTTGTAGCAATGGCAGGCTGAGATGTGTGGTTACATTGTGATCTGGTCTTGTGATGAATTTGCTCTGGTTATTGAGATACTGAAGTTGTTTGGAATGTGAAAGTGAATAAGATGGTTCTAGGAAGTTGGATTGAAATTGTGAAAGGTGATTTAGATGGTTTGGAATTGTAAAATCAGAACATATGCATTGTTCTGAGGCTTGGACATTTTGGAATAAAATGGAGTCTTGTGTCTTCTGCTATGTGATTGTGGTGTAGTAGAGAGTGCCATGTGTTTGGACCTGCAAATCTAAAATGGCTGCTGCCGGGTGTTTTCCCCTCCCCCTTTCAACCATGTGTTGCAGTCTTCATGGGAGTTTTCTCAAAATGGAGTCTAGCTTCTGTCCCATGCGGTATTGTAGGGTGTGTATATAGGGACAGCCAGTATGGGTAAGGTCAAGTATTTTCTCCACAAAGATTCTCAGCATTGAATAACTGCGCAGCGATTGTTCCTCACATGTGTAAGCTTCTCTGCAATCATATTGATCTTCTTGTTATTATGAGCCATTTCTCTCTCTCTCTCTCTTCCCCTCTTTCTCTCTTATTTTCCCTTAAATAGTATTGTATTGTATTGTATTTCCTGTGTAGTTATCTGGTTAGGTAGTCTATGTTATATTGTAGTGTATGATTTGTATTTGTATTAATTCTTTTGCAAGTATATCATTCATAATATATATATTAGGCGTTGGACCCTAAGCCCAGGTATCTGTGTATTCCTTATAGTGTTAAGTAATCTCAGAGCGTCGGTGACGCTCAAACAGCTTGTGAGTTAATCAGGTTACACCAGGTTGCATTTACACGTTATCACCACACTAAGGTTTACTGTATATTTCGTTGTTAAAGGTATAGATATAAAGGTTTAACGTTGTAAGCGTCTGCACCGCTGGTGATCTCCTCGTGGTCCCGAGCGTCCGCTACGCTATAGCGAATCATTACGTTAGTCGGCAGCCAATAGCGTGCCTGCCTGTGATCTCTGGGCCGTAAGCGAACGTGACGCTTGAGCGTCTCGACTACGGTTGAGCGATCGTTACGCAACTTGCGTACCCTTACGGTACTTCTTACGTAGATAGCGTACAGTGTTCTTAGACCTCTTAAAGTGTTTTATATACGATAAATATTTAGCTTTATCAGATATAGGCAAAGGAGGGGTAATGCACCTGACTCAAGCGCAGTGGAGAATGATTTCTGTCTTGTGCAAGGTTCTCCAACCCTTCGAACTTGCCACACGTGAAGTCAGTTCAGACACTGCCAGCTTGAGTCAGGTCATTCCCCTCATCAGGCTTTTGCAGAAGCAGCTGGAGAAATTGAAGGAGTAGCTAATACGGTGCGATTTCGCAAAGTATGTGGGACTTGTGGATGAAGCCCTTCATTTACTTTGCCAGGATTCAAGGGTGGTCAATCTGTTGAAATCAGGGCACTACATTTTGGCCATCGTGCTCGATCCTAGGTTTAAAGCCTGCGTTGTATCTCTCTTTCCAGCAGACACAAGTGTGCAGAGGTGCAAAGACCTGCTGGTGAGTAAATTGTCAACTCAAGCGGAACATGACCAGTCAACAGCTGCTCCTTCAATTTCTCTCACCTTTGGGGATGCAAGAAAAGGATAAGATTTCCTAGCCCACCCGCTGGTGGTGATGCAGGGCAGTCAGGAGTGAAAGTTGACATCTGGTCCGGACTGAAGGACCTGCCAACGATTACTGACATGTCTACTGTCACTGCATATGATTCTATCACCATTGAAAGAATGGTGGAGGATTATATAAGTGACAGCATCCAAGTAGGCATGTCAGACAGTCAGTACGTATACTGGCAGGAAAAAAGAGGCAATTTGGATGCCCTTGCACAAACTGGCTTTATTTGACATAAGTTATTCCCCCTCCAGTGTGTACTCTGAAAAAGAGTGTTTAGTGCAGCCGGTAACCTTGTCAGCGATCGGCGTAGGAGGTCACATCCACAAAATGTGGAGAAGATGATGTTCATCAAAATGAATTATAAATTCCTCTTGGAAGACCTTTACCAGCAATTGCCTCCAGAAAGTACACAGGGACCTGTGATGGTGGGGGCGAATTAATACTCTGTGAGGAGGAGGAGGATGTACACAGTGAAAGGGGTGAGGAATTGGAGGATGAGGATGAGGTCGACATCTTGCCTCTGTAGAGCAAGGAGAGATTGATTGCTTCTTTTTTGATGGGGGCCCAAACAAACCAGTAATTTCAGCCACTGTTGTGTGGCAGACACTGTCGCTGAAATGATTGGTTTGTTAAAGTGTGCATGTCCTGTTTATACAACATAAGGATGGGTGGGAGGGTCAAAGGACAATTCCATCTTGCACCTCTTTTTCTTCTTTGCATCATGTGCTGTTTGGGGCCTAGTTTTTTAAAGTGCCCTCCTGTCTGACACTGCAGTGCCACTCCTAGATGGGCCAGGTGTTTCTGCCGCACACTTGTGTCGCTTAGCTTAGTCATACAGCCACCTCGATGCAACCTTTTGGCCTAAAAACAATATTGTGAGGTGTTCAGAATAGACCGGAAATAAGTGTAAATGAATGTTATTGAGGTTAATAATACTATGGGATCAAAATTACCCCCAAATTCTGTAATTTTAGCTTCTTTTATGTTTTTTTTCCAAAATCATCCAGATCCAAAACCAAAACACAAAAGGGTGGTTTTGGCAAAACCAATCCAGATCCAAAACACGAGGATGGAACCAGAACCAAACACAAAACACGAAAAGTGCCTGCCACACATCTCTAATTTTAAATCTACCCCACCTGCAGTGCAACATGGTTTTGCCATGGTGCATAGAGCCTAATTCAGTAAGGATTGCGTTGCAAAGCTGCTTGCAATGCAATCCTTTGCTATGCAAACACAGGAGGTGGTGCATACCACCTCCTTCCTGCATTTGGGACCGCATTAGTGATGAATATCGTGATTATTGGTCGCAATGTTCATCTGCGACCTCCCGCCGCCATCCCTCCCCGCTAATGCTTCTGTCTGTTGATTGGGATCGAACACCAGCCCAGGAAATTTATGGAAGCAGCACTAATGGGGGCGGAATCTGTTGAGGGGGAGGGGTATTCAAGAGGACGGGGTAACTCCTCAGAGGTCCTGATTCTGAGATAGACACAGTTGGGGCTTTCTTTGCTTTACGCTATGCTAATGTTTACCTGCAACTTTATGCATATGATGCTACAATGCCCTTCCCTGATGTACATCTGCACATCTGAATATACAAGGACGAATATACCCACTTTCAGTGTCTACTGACACTGTAGTCATGCCTTTAATCTACTTCTGATTTTATTGATTTTTCATTCTACAAACCCATTTTTTTTAACCTTATATGTTTCAAAGTACAAGGAGGGGGAGCAGACACTACATACAGCATAGTACAGGGAGGGGGGGCACACACTACATACAGCACAGTACAGGAAGGTAGCAAACACTACATACAGCACAGTACAGGAAGGGAGCACACACTACATACAGCACAGTACAGGGAGGGGGGCACACACTACATACAACACAGTACAGGAAGGGAGCACACACTACATACAGCACAGTACAGGGAGGGAGCACACACTACATACAGCACAGTACAGGGAGGGGGAGCACACTACATACAGCACAGTACAGGGAGGGGGAGCACACACTACATACAGCACGGTACAGGGAGGGAGTACACACTACATACAGCACAGTACAGGGAGGGAGCACACACTACATACAGCACAGTACAGGGAGGGAGCACACACTACATACAGCACAGTACAGGGAGGGGGAGCACACACTACATACAGCACAGTACAGGGAGGGGGAGCACACACTACATACAGCACAGTACAGGGAGGGGGAGCACACACTACATACAGCACAGTACAGGGAGGGAGCACACACTACATACAGCACAGTACAGGGAGGGAGCACACACTACATACAGCACAGTACAGGGAGCGGGAGCACACACTATATACAGCACAGTACAGGGAGGGAGCACACACTACATATAGCACAGTACATGGAGGGGGAGCACACACTACATACAGCACAGTACAGGGAAGAGGAGCACACACTGCATACAGCACAGTACAGGGAGGGAGTACACACTACATACAGCACAGTACAGGGAGGGAGCACACACTACATACAGTACAGGGAGCGGGAGCACACACTACATACAGCACAGTACAGGGAGGGAGCACACACTACATATAGCACAGTACATGGAGGGGGAGCACACACTACATACAGCACAGTACAGGGAAGAGGAGCACACACTACATACAGCACAGTACAGGGAGGGAGTACACACTACATACAGCACAGTACAGGGAGGGAGTACACACTACATACAGCACAGTACAGGGAGGGAGCACACACTACATACAGCACAGAACAGGGAGCGGGAGCACACACTACATACAGCACAGTACAGGGAGGGAGCACACACTACATACAGCACAGAACAGGGAAGAGGAGCACACACTACATACAGCACAGTACAGGGAGGGAGTACACACTACATACAGCACAGTACAGGGAGGGAGCACACACTACATATAGCACAGTACATGGAGGGGGAGCACACACTACATACAGCACAGTACAGGGAGGGAGCACACACTACATACAGCACAGAACAGGGAGCGGGAGCACACACTACATACAGCACAGTACAGGGAGGGAGCACACACTACATACAGCAAAGAACAGGGAAGAGGAGCACACACTACATACAGTACAGGGAGGGAGTACACACTACATACAGCACAGTACAGGGAGGGAGCACACACTACATATAGCACAGTACATGGAGGGGGAGCACACACTACATACAGCACAGTACAGGGAGGGAGCACACACTACATACAGCACAGAACAGGGAGCGGGAGCACACACTACATACAGCACAGTACATGGAGGGGGAGCACACACTACATACAGCACAGTACAGGGAGCGGGAGCACACACTACATACAGCACAGTACAGGGAGCGGGAGCACACACTACATACAGCACAGTACAGGGAGGGAGCACACACTACATACAGCACAGTACATGGAGGGGGAGCACACACTACATACAGCACAGTACAGGGAGGGAGCACACACTACATACAGCCAGGGCCGGCTCTAGGCATGTTCGAATAGAGCGGCCGCGCAGGGCGCCACCATTAATGGGCGCCGCGCGCTGGCGCCGCCATATTCGAAGCTGGAGCCGGCCCTGTGCAGCATTGGCCCGGCCGTGTGTGTGCTATGCGCGCTGCACGGCGCCGGTGTCTAACGTCAGACGCCGGCGCCGCACAGCGCACACAAGTGGCCGCCCGCACCTGGACCCGCACTTGGACAGCAGTACTCCTCCCCCTCTCAGCGCCGCAGGTATTGGGGGGGGGGGGGGGGGGCGGCACATTTATGGATGGCACTGTGGGGGAATTTATCTGGCACTGTGGGAGCATATCTGGCACCGTGGGGGCATTTTTGGCACACTGGGGGTATTTCTGGCACACTGGGGGCAGATCTGGCACACTGGGGGCAGATCTGGCACACTGGGGGCAGATCTGGCACACTGGGGGGCATTTCTGGCACTGTGGGGGCATATCTGGCTCTGTAAGGGCATATCTGGCACTGTGGGGGCATATCTGGCACGCTGGGGGCATATCTGGCACGCTGGGGGCATTTATCTGGCACTGTGGGGGCATTTATCAGGCACTGTGGGGGCATATCTGGCACACTGGGGGCATTTCTGGCACACTGGGGGCATTTATCTGGCACACTGGGGGCATTTATCTGGCACACTGGGGGCATTTATCTGGCACACTGGGGGCATTTATCTGGCACACTGGGGGCATTTATCTGGCACACTGGGGGCATTTATCTGGCACACAGGGGGCATTTCTGGTACATTTCTGGCACTGTGGGGGCATTTATCTGGCACTGTGGGGGCATATCTGGCACACTGGGGGTATTTCTGGCACACTGGGGTATTTCTGGCACACTGGGGGTATTTCTGGCACACTGGGGGTATTTCTGGCACACTGGGGGCAGATCTGGCTCTGTAAGGGCATATCTGGCACTGTGGGGGCATTTATCTGGCACACTGGGGGCATTTATCTGGCACACTGGGGGCATTTATCTGGCACTGTGGGGTCATTTGTGGCACACTGGGGGCATTTCAGGCTCTGTGGGGGCATTTATCTGGCTCTGTGGGGGCATTTATCTGGCTCTGTGGGGGCATTTATCTGGCTCTGTGGGGGCATTTATCTGGCTCTGTGGGGGCATTTATCTGGCACACTGGGGGGCATTTCTGGTACATTTCTGGCTCTGTGGGGGCATATCTGGCTCTGTGGGGGCATTTATGTATTTGGCACACTGGGGGCATTTCTGGCACAGTGGGGGCATTTCTGGCACACTGGGGGCATTTATCTGGCACACTGGGGGCATTTATCTGGCACACTGGGGGCATTTATCTGGCACACTGGGGGCATTTATCTGGCACACTGGGGCATTTATCTGGCACTGGGGGCATTTATGTAGCACTGTGGGGTCATATCTGGCACTGTGGGGGCATTTATCTGGCACTGTGGGGGCATTTATCTGGCACTGTGGGGGCATTTATCTAGCACTGTGGGGGCTTTTCTGTATCTGGCACTGTGGGGGCTTTTCTGTATCTGGCACTGTGGGGGCTTTTCTGTATCTGGCACTGTGGGGGCATTTATCTGGCACTGCGGGGGCTTTTCTGTATCTACATATCTGGCACTGTGTGGCCATTTATGTATCTGGCATTGCTGGGGGGCATGTCATGTGTAGCTGGCACGGCTGGGGGGCATGTCATGTGTAGCTGGCACGGCTGGGGAGCATATCATGTAGTGTTCCCGCTAGGCGTCTGTGGCTAGGCAATGTGTCTAACGTGCTCTGCCTGGCGCAAAGTGTCTAACGTGCTCTGCCTGGCGCAAAGTGTCTAACGTGCTCTGCCTGGCGCAAAGTGTCTAACGTGCTCTGCCTGGCGCAAAGTGTCTAACGTGCTCTGCCTGGCGCAAAGTGTCTAACGTGCTCTGCCTGGCGCAAAGTGTCTAACGTGCTCTGCCTGGCGCAAAGTGTCTAACGTGCTCTGCCTGGCGCAAAGTGTCTAACGTGCTCTGCCTGGCGCAAAGTGTCTAGGAGGTTCTACCTGGTGCAGTGTGTATTAACTGCACTACTGTGTGGTGTAATGCGAATTGCCACTATGATGTGGCCACGCACCTTCCCCACGAAGCAACGCCCCTAAATTTTTGCTGCGCGCCTTTGGCGCGCACTGTCCGTGCTTTACCATGTAGGTAGATGAGCAACAAGCATTACAGTATGTACATCATTTTGCCCTCCTAACTTAAAAATGTGCCCTCCCTGCCCTAAAAAGTGAACACTATCATGTAGCTGGCACTGCTGGGGGGCATATTGTGTGTAGCTGGCACTGCTGGGGGGCATATCATGTCTATCTGGCACTGCACATTGTGTATCTGGCACTATACTGGAGACATTATGTGTATCTGACACTATACTGGAAACATTGTGTGTAAGGAACACTACTGTGGCTGTTATGTGTAAGGCTGCTAATTGTGTGCGTAGAGGGGGTGTGAAAACATATTTATTTATAGTCTAATAATATGAAGTTATGAGGCCACACCCACTTTCCAAGAGGCCACGCCCACTTTTCCTGGAGCACGCGCGCCTTCGGCGCGCACATGGGAGGGGTGGGGCACTTTTACATGTTTTCGCTCAGGGTGCTAGTAGGCCTGGAGCCGGCCCTGCATACAGCACAGTACAAGGAGGGAGCACACACTACATACAGCACAGTACAGGGAGGGGGAGCACACACTACATACAGCACAATACAGGGAGGGGGAGCACACACTACATACAGTACAGGGAGGGGGAGCACACACTACATACAGCACAGTACAGGGAGGGGGAGCACACACTACATACAGCACAGTACAGGGAGGGGGAGCACACACTACATACAGCACAGTACAGGGAGGGGGAGCACACACTACATACAGCACAGTACAGGGAGGAGGAGCACACACTACATACAGCACAGTACAGGGAGGAGGAGCACACACTACATACAGCACAGTACAGGGAGGAGGAGCACACACTACATACAGCACAGTACAGGGAGGAAGCACACACTACATACAGCACAGTACAGGGAGGAAGCACACACAAGTAGTGAAACACAGACACAGGGGACCAGTGCAGTGGAATCTGTCCCAGTGGCCAATCCGCCCCTGATTACACACATAGCCACCACATTATTACATGAATAGCACCACATTACACATAGCACCTCATTACATGTATAGCACCACGCTACACGTATAGCACAGCATTATACAAATAACACAAATAGCACCACATTACACGTATAGCACCGCATTATACAAATAGCACCACATAACACAAATAGCACCACATTATACAAATAACACCACATAACACAAATAGCACCATATTATACAAATAGAACCACATTACATACGTAGCCACTGCATTACATAAATAGGCTCATCATTATGGACAGACCTTGGGCAGCTGTGGGGCTGAAGGACATTGCATTAGAGATTGTCCCAGGGCTGGCTGTGAGTGCAGCCTGATCAGCTGGCATCCTGAGAACAAGGTACATCCTGCTCTTATCCAGTCATCAAACCATACACTGTGACCGGGGACGCCCTAACCTTGACACTCCAGCTGTTGTTGAACTACATATCCGAGCTGCCCTGCATCAGTTTTAGCATGGCCAAATAGCAAAACTGTAGCAGGGCATGCTAGGATGTGTAGTTCAACAACAGCTGGAGTGTCAAGGTTAGCCATCACTGCCCTAACCCTTACACCAACATGATAATGCAAATAATGTAATTAAAAATAACCGCTCTGCCGGGTCCCCTTCAGTGCTCCGTCGCCGCTCTGGCCCTTCCAGTGAGAGTGCGGGAGCTAAGGTGGCGGCGGGTATAGAAAACCCGGCTCCAACCATCGCTATGTTGCTGTTCCCAGGCTCATTGAAAAGTCCTTTGGCTGGGGCCAGGGAGAGGATGCTGCTGAAGTCCTTTCTAGCCTAACTTCCAGATTGCATTTCAATGAAAATGCAAGTACTGGAAGCAGTGTGAGCCAGCCCAGCCTGAGTGTGAATCGGCCTGGCGGGAAAGGGGGGGGGGGGGGGGGTATGGTACTGGCCCATCGGAATCTGTCATGGTGTCCTGGTGGGCCAATCCACCCCTGCTGAAATGCAATCTCAGGACCTTTTCTGCAGGTGCGCAGAATGGGCCCTGCATGTGCGCAGTTCCCGACCATTGGGAAAATACATCAAGAATCACTTCTGCAATCCTTGCTGAATTAGGCACACAGTTACTTGTCCCTTTCTTTGCTTCACTCCATACTTGCTTACCTGACCCTCTCTATGAGGGAGAAAATGCTCTGTTCCTGGACTCTCCTGGTAATGTATGATTGCCATCACCTGTGGTGAGCTAGTTAATTGATAAGAAAGGTGTTTCACCACAGGTGATGGCAATCATACATTACCAGGAAAGTCCAGGAACAGAGCATTTTCTCCCTCATGGAGAGGGTCAGGTAGGCAAGTATGCTTCACTCTCAATTTTTCCTTTCCTGATAAATAGCCAACAGCTGCAGAATGGGAGGAGAAGAATTACCGGTGACATCAGAGCTATTATAGTAAGATAATACAGAATAAACACTAATTCACTCGGTACAAAGTCTTTTATAGCAAACAAGCTGATTTTCCACTACAGTACTACGTAATTGGGAAACTAAGCCACTGGATTGAAGGTACCTCATTCTATTAAGATTTCTCACTCCTAAACTAATTGCATTTCCAAATATCTCCTAACACTTGATTATCATACAACTGTTGAAATATATTGTGTATTAAATTATCTTAGAATAGCATTTGTTTGATTTGAGTAAATTCAATGTGACTTCTTTTGCATGGGAATTTGTAATTTGAATATTTTATATTTAATAATAAAAACAATTTCCACTAATTACAGCTTTCTGAGACATACTGTATGCTTTAAAAAGTACTATAATCAGGTTTTCTACAGATGTAGTGCCAGTCATACAAATAAAATATTCTTGGTTTTCTATCTAAAAACAAGCAGGAACAGACCTATGTGAGTCTATGTTCAGCTGTGTCTCACGATACATCCAGCTTGTATACCAGATTTCCTTCAGGTGTAACCAGTCTGTATACATAGAACACACAATGGTGGAGATATATCATAGATGTATGCACTGATGTGGCTTGACAATCTTAGTAAAAAATCACATTACCCTACACAATATAATTCCATATAACATACAGTTATATACAAACACAAATACACAAAATTTGTTTAAATGAAATGTACACCTGTTGTTTAACCCTTATACGAATAAACCTCTACAACTTGATTAAATGTATCAGCTACACAAGGGGTAGGCAACCTGTAAGGGCTAAAACACACTACCCGGCTTTTGCTGGCCGGGAAAAAGCCGGATGGCTTTTTCCCGTGCCGGCATTGTAGTTAACGGTGTGAGGGGTAGGGTCCCTTCACACTGCACGGTCCCGGCCCGGCTGCCGGGTTGCAGCCGGGTCTCACCACTGGAAGGTCCGGCTGCCGGGCGGGTGCCGGGCCGTCTTTGCAGCCAGTAAACCGTGTGTGAGAAGGGGAGCTTTCACACACAACGGTTTTTTCTGAAGCCGTGTCTGATGCTGCGCATGCGCACAGCATCACACACGGCTCAAAGCCGTCCTGTGTGACAGACTCTGCCGGTTTCTCTCGGATGGCAAAAAGCCGGACAAAGTTTGTCCGGCTTTTGCCCATCCGGGAAAAACCGGAGTGTGTGTTACAGCCCTAAGACTCCAGCTAGTGTGGACTGTGGAACTATACCTGCCAGCATGCCCCAAAGGTTTGCTATCAGGGTATGTTAAAACTGTGGCAGGTATGCTGGGAATGTATGTGTAGTTTCACAACAGCTAGAGTGTCATAGGTTGTCTACTATGAGCAACAGTACATTATTGATTAAAGTATTATCTCCTGGATAGGTCAGTATGTAGTCAGAGGGCGTTAGCACATGCTGCAGATCTTCATCCATATCATTGCGTGTTGCTGCATCAACCCTCCAGCACTCACAAGATATACACCAGACATATAACCTAGCATGGTCTGTTTAATATATAATTTACATTTCATATGTAAAGCTAATGCCCCTCAATTATTCCATCATTAAATTTATATTAATCACTTTTAATTTGATGACATATTTCTCAAAAAAAACAGCACTGACATTAAATTAATAGCACCTACTCTTCCCCATCTCAACCCTGCGTACAATTAAAGGCCAACAAAACCCCATAGTATTAAATTAATAGCCTGAGTGATAACCCATCTTAAATGAATAGGCTTCACTATTACTCAATTAATAAATTAAATAATATTCACTATCAAAAGATTAGCCCTCACATAACCCCACTAATACTATAATAGTCCACCAACCTTTAAACGATCATCTCCTGCCCTCATATGCCATTCATTTAATACATCAAACCCACTTTCACAATTAAATTCTGTTCTCACACATACATTACCTTTTCTTTTAAACATCCTAGTGATATTTGGTGGACCCCCTTCTTTTAAAGTAAAGCATTCATTACCTTCATAACCAGAAATAAAGACACGGAGACTTGAATTTTGGCAGAAAAATTGCTAGCTATTTATTTGACCCTAACCAATAGCAAACCTGTAATAGAAAATTTTATTAAGATGCCGATCCAGCCGGCATATGGTGGCAGCAAAAAGAACGGCTCTATTAACCTAAATTAACCTTAAAATACTAAAAATTCGAGACCATCCTAATTTTACTACAACTATCACAAACCGGTAATATGTGACAACTCAACCCCCACAGTGACTACCCACCGCTCCTGGGTGCCCTGCCGCTGCCTTCCCGGACGGGTGGTCAAGCGGCCAATAAGTCGATGGAGGTGAGTGCACCTAAACCACACCAAACTGTAAAACACTACAGCTTACCATACAAATACAAACTGCCGTTCTTTTCCGCCAACAGCGAAAGACTCCTTCCCAGAGTCTTCGCACCGCCACCATAACCTCACCCTAACTCCTGCAACACTAGGAACAGATCCTCCAGGAAAAGCATCATCCCCTCACTGGATAGATGCATACCATCAGGCCGAAAAAGGTGACTGTCTCTGAACCGAATCCTAGGGTGGCGAACCACTTGGCCTCCGTGGGACAACACCCACTTCGCCACCGCCCCATTCACCTTCTGCCTGGCCTCCTCAATTTCGCGACCGTCCGCCACACCTTGCCAACTCAACCTTGGCACCATAAAGGAGAATACCAATACACAATTGGTCCATGCTGCGGCCAAACTTGCCAGATCCTGTATCATGGCCCACCGCATCTCCAAAGAAGTCCTCTTCCCCAGGTCGTTGCCACCTAAATGGACAACCAACACCCTAGGGCTCCATGCTTGCTGGCCTGACTCACTAGTCTACTTCTCAACTCCGTCCACATCATCCCTTGCCAACCAAGCCAACGAACTCCTCGAGCCCTAGGAAACATCTGTGCCCCCTCCGAGGCCAAAACTGGGCGGCCCAATACACATAAGAGTGGCCAACCACCCAAATAGGCAAGTCATCTTCCAACCAACCTGAAGAGGAGGAAAAGGGGGTAAAAGTGGTTACTAATCATCTATACCATTGTTTAATTTACTGCATTAACCTGAAGGATCTGCCAAAAAGAAAAATTTAGTTTCCGTATATTGCAGCAGTCCCGGCCTAGCCGATCTGCACCAACTTCCAGCCAATTTGAAGCAGAACATGAACACACAAATGGGAAAGATGAAAACAAAATTAAGAAATAAACAAAAAAGGGGGGGGGGGTAAAAAAGGGGTAAAACATGTAATAACTCAGCTGGAGGTGAAAGCGTAAAGACCTGCTGAGGGACTCTGATTAGAACAGATTAGCCGAATTGTGGATTAGAATTCAGTCCGTCAAGTCAGGCAAAAAATCGCAAAATAACTCCAGACCCCCGCTGCCGGCTCATGCCCGCAACGGTGAGTAGCTAATCCCTGAGTAGGCTAAAAGGGGGGAAGACAAACACACGCACAACACCATAACGTACTGAACTGTACAACATGACTGAACAACTGTAATTAAACAACAAACTACGCGCGAGCCAACATCTCATGCAACGGGGCGAATATATCGTCTGTAACTTGACGACTTCCATCGCCCCACCGCCTGGACCTCGTCCATGGAAAATCCCACCGCCGCAGCCGACGCCGCAGCCCCTATGCGGAAGGAATGCGTCCCGAACGCAGCGGGTGGAAGGCCCAAGCTCGCAAGACAGCGACCCAGCATCCAATGAAATTGATACTTCGTCACCGGCAGCCCGTCATCATGCAGCAGCCATGACCCCCGACCGCCGGGCCGTACTGCCGCATACTACCCTGCCACACTTACTGGGCAAATGCTCCCATCCAGTGCCGGAACCAAGGTGACCCAACGACCTCTCCCCACTTAGAGCGACGCCATCCGCAAAGCAAGGACCTCTCACCCACCACCACGTCCTCGACCAGCATGCGCGAATCTGCTCGCTTAGAAGGCGCCACCAATTCCGAAACCCTAAAGCGACTCAAACCTGGATGATGCGACACCTCCTACCGCCCTGATAACAGCCGGCAACAAGGCCGCATCAATGGGCCGCCTCCTATCAGGCGGCGGCGTCGCGACTCGCGCCCATCCTTTCATTGTCGTCAGCAGAATCCCACTCTTAGTCACGTCGGTGACGCCCTTTATTTTGCTGAAAACGAAATCCCAGCCAAGTATCGGGATACCACCGCTCTGGACCTACCCGAAACAATCAGCTGCCAAATAAAAGAAAGCATAATCCGATGCCCGCTCTTAACTTGCGAATTTCATCCTTGCACAAACTCCTCCCATTCGCTCCAAGCTTGCCTGTAAGCCTTAAGCGTGGTTGGCGCGACTGACCGCAACGCTAGACCCTCCAGTCCGGCCCGATCACCTGCCATCATAACCGGGACAATGAAAACCATGCTCGTCGGCCTCGGGTGCCAACGAACAAAATCTTTCCCACTGCCCTCGTGATAACGCGTCAGCAATTCCGTTCTCTAGCCCCGGCACGTGCTGCGCGCGGAACCACACGTTCCGACGAAGGCATGTCAACAGCAACTGCCCCAGCACCCGCAGAACGACCAGCGACTTCGCCCTCTGGTTATTTATCGCATGCACCACGCCCAGATTGTCACATCTAAACAAGATGCTGCAATGAGCCAGCCGATCGCCCCATACCTCCAGTGCTACCATAATGGGGAAAAGCTCCAGCAGCAAAAGGTCCTTAGTTAAACCTTCGCGATGCCATTCCGCCGGCCACGAGGCCGCGCACCAAGATTCCTCCAGATAGCAACCGAATCCAGAGGCACCCGCTGCATAGGTGAACAGCTGCAACCGAGCGCTGTCCACCATTGGGGCCTGCCATATACACACCCCGTTGAAGTCCTCTAGGAACGAGGCCCATACGGCCAAATCCCTCTTGATCTCTGAGGACAAACGCACAAAATGGTGTGGTCTGACACACCCCGCAGTCGCCCTTTTTAGCTTCCGGCAGAAAACCCTGCCCATCGGGATTACCCGACAAGCAAAGTTCAACATGCCCAGTAAGGACTGCGCCTGCCGCAGTGTGACCTTACGCGACCCCTCAAACCGGCAAATAGCGTCGCGGAGCTTCACCACCTTGTCCCGAGGCAGCCGACACGATCCTGCCACCGTGTCAATCTCAATCCCCAAACAGGACAAACAGGAGGACGGGCCCTCTGTTCCATCCTCGGCTACCGGAACGCCGAAGTGGAAAAACAGCGCTCGGATGCTGAAAAGCAAGTTGCCGCACCGCGGTGAATTTGCCGGACCCGCGCACAGGAAGTCATCGAGGTAATGTGCTACTCCGTGACCCCCTGACGAAGACTCCACGCACCAATGTCGAAACGTGCTAAAACGCTCGAAAAATGAGCATGAAACGGAACATCCCATCGGCAAACATTTGTCGATGAAATACTCCGCTCCGATCCGGAAACCCATAAAACGGAACGAGTCCGGATGTAATGGCAGTAACCGAAAAACGGACTCAACATCGATCTTAGCCATGAGGGCCCCAGTCCCGTAACCGCGGACCATCTCCAACGCTTCGTCAAACGACTGATACACCACCGAGCAATGAGCCGGTGGTATTGCGTTGTTGACCGACGCCCCCGACGGGTAAGAAAGATGCTGAATGAGCCGGAAAGCGCCTGGAGTCTTCTTGGGAACCACCCCCACTGGAGAGATGACCAAGTCATCCACCGGGGGTGATAGGAACGGTCCCTCCATCCTGCCTAACCTGACCTCTTTATCCACTTTCTCCCTCAGTACTAATGGCAAGGCTCGGGCAGACTGGAGGTTCCGCTGGGCCCGCACGGACACCTCGCTCGCAACAGGCAAGCGAAACCCAAACTGAAAACCGGAAAACAAAAATTGTGCATCCTCCCTATTCGGATACCAGTCAAACCACCGGCCCATAGTTTCCAACTTAATTGGTGTTGGTGCTCTGCGGAGCGCTCCCGCCCGCGGCTGGCCTGGGGTAAGTTGGCTTACCCCGGGCACCCTGCCGACTGCCTTTGAAGCAGGAGGAGGCTGGGTGGGATCCGCCACGCTGCAGGCATGAGTGTCGAAAACGACACTGTTTGCCGAAGGAACACGCCGCGTTGTTAAACGCGAAACATTTTCTTTTTGTGGCGGCTCGCCCCCCTGCGCGGACGGCCGATCAACCCGGCTTGGCCAACCCGCCGTCCGCCCCCGGCTTCCGGGGCTCCTCAGCCTGTTGCGAAGCCCGCGTGACCTTGAGCCAGACCTCAACGTCCTTGAACCCAAAATCCATGACCTGCAAACCGTCCTGCTTTTCCCTGAATTCCTGGTCGTACTTACGCCATTCCGAACCCGAAGACGTGCGCTGCATGTCATGCACGAGATGCAGGTACCGAATTATGTTAGCGTGCTCGTTCGGCCTGTCCTGCAGGTAACACGCCGCGAAGACCCAAAACCCGGCCAGCCAATTATCGAAGGTACGGAATGCCTCAGCCCCGATGCCCTTCTTTGCGACCGCCGCCTTATACTCCTTCTTCGCGTCCTTCGTCAAGACGAACACATCCACAAAGTCCCCCCTGCGGATCTTCCTGCGGCAACTATCTCGCAGCCCTCGCATTACAGCAGTATAGTCGCAACGCACGACACCGGGCAAATCGCGGCACTTCTTGGCCCTACGAGTTTCCTCGCTAAGCCGCTTGCGTCTCTTACGCCTCTTCTGCTGGCCCGCTGCCCTCTTGGCGAATTTCGTCGCCCGCTTCCTCGCCCTAGTCGTGCTACTGACTTCAGACGCCTGCGACAACAGAGACGATGAAGAGGAGGAAGAGGAAGAACTACGAGGACTAGAGCTCGTGGAGGAACCCGATACCGACTGCACCACCTCACCTGATGCCGCCGACTGCCCCGACATGGAATCCTCCGGCGTGGCCAAACCGACGTCTTCCTCCTCGAACTCTGCCATCTCCTCTTCCCCGAGCTCCCCTGATGCTGTCGACTGTTCGGACTGGGAGTCCTCCAGTGTGGAAACTTCGAAATACTCCCATCGCTCACGTCCACCTCAACCTCTCCGCGATCACCTGAAAAAGACAAAGTACGGGACCCGGAAACCACTCCCGGGGCCTGCCTAGCACTCCGGGGCAAAGACATCCCCACCTCGCGTCCGCGCTCCGTCCGTACTGGACAGTGTCCCAAAAGCGCAGCCCCCAGGAGACGGAAAGCGCACGCTATTTGCTGAGCCGCTGACCCCGGCTGCGTACCGGACGCCCTCGCTTCTGCGTGCGCGCCCGGGGATGCGGCTGCGGCCAATGGGCCCAATGCCGCCACCACCGTCGACAGAGCCGACGCCAACTCTCTGGAAGTCTCCTGACTTCCCCAAAAGTCGCGCCCGGCACCAGCGGGAGCCCCACGCAGATGCCGGCGCACCTCTCCTGGCACGTCGGCCGGCAGGCGCCGATAAGGGACCCAACAGCCAATGCCCCGCCTGGCCTGCTGGTGATCCGCTGGCCCCCTTGACCACAATTGGCGTGGCCCCCCGCCAATCATCTATCCTATCCTGTGCCTGCTGGCCCTCACTATCGCTGCTGTGCCTGCCACCGGCCCCCCTGCGCGTGCCCTCCCCCCGCAGGCCGGAGCTCTCTCTGTCTGCAGGGAAGGCACCTCTGTGGTGCTCAATGCTGCCGCGCCCTATCCTAGGACGACCCCCCCCGCCGCCGCTCCCCGCCGGCTGTAAGGGAGGCAGCAGGGGAGACGTAGAAACTGGCTAGTGATGGGTAGTTCATGAAAGATTAGTTCAAAATCAACTAATCTTCAAAGTGAACTAGTTTATTCAGTTCACAGCTTTGGCAAAGATTAATTGATCAGGAAGGAGGAGTCAGACACAGACACAGACAGAATAGAGCCAGCAGCTGCATTAGGCTTCTCACTGTCTCACTCACTTCACTGGATTTTCACTCCCTGAAACTGATGCTGTAAAATGAAAGGTAAAAGTACAACACAGCCCAGCAATACAGATCTAATAAATAAAATAGTATCTGCACTGCCTAGCCCAAGTCTATGTGTGTCTGTGAGTGAGCATGTGTTTCATGCTGCTCACCTTTCTGTGATATAATCACTGTCCTATTAGTCCAGATGTCCAAACACTTGCTGTTGCTTCTGGTACTACTTACTTCTGATATATCAAGGCAAAAAAGGGGGGCACAGTGGCTGTGTAATAAACCTGCACAATTAATGTGGCAAGAAACAATTTCTGCAATGCAGCACTCACCCACAAGGCAAATCACCACAAGAGAGAGCCAAAATGGCCTCACCTTCCCTATATATATATCAAACCCTCCCCTTCAAAAAAGGCTGTACTTTCCTCACAGCTAGGTCCACCCCTCACCAGATGTTTAACTCTTTCCTCTCCTATGCAGTCAATTCTCTCTCCTTACAGCAGTTGCTCATTTCATGCGATGCCATGGTAGTGCCCTCGTTTATATATACCACACAAGTTCATATTAGGTCACATTGTAGTACCCCAAAACAACAATTTGCCAAGTCATAATTTGCCACATTGTACTGCCTCCAGTACACATGCCACACAATTCCCCCAGTTCACATTATGCCACAAAGTGCTTGGTGAACAATTTCTGGGAATCTGATAGACAACTTTTTGACCTAGGTGCAGTTGAGTCAAGCCACAGAGGTGCCGCCCTTAAACCTCTGTGCCCAATAGCAATGGCACTCCCTGCACCCACTATAGCTACGCTGATTCCTTCTGGTGCTTTGTGTTGCTGAATTGCTCACTGCATCTTAGCTAATATTATATAAATACAGCCCAGAGGCCCAGGTCCTCTTAATCCACTACTGACAGGCATAGATTCAAAGCAAGAAACATAAGCAGCTGAACCGAAATAAGTTATTTGTTAATGTTTTTTGTTTTTTGTTTTTATATACTGAGCAGCATTAATATTTAAACTGGATTAAAGGATAAGATTCTACACATTCCAATTGTGTGTTTTTTGATCACATTTGTATGACTTGTTCTGGTCACTTCTCTATTCATTATGCACAATGACTATTGTGTGCACATGGGATATTTTCCAATAAATATGTAACAGTAAACCATGGGAAAAAGAACTACAACAGCTCAGACGACACTCGTGAAAGATTTTTTTACTAATCCTCCTCTTTAATGAAATTCCTTTTATTATGGTGCAGATTTTCTCATGTCATCTCCAGCATCACCACTAACAATAATGGTTATTCCAACTCATATGCCATGTCTTCTGGTAGTTAGAAAACTCTAGATGAGGACGTGGTTTAGCAATATGGAAAATAAATAACTACATACTGGTAAATAAATACTTAGCTTAATAAGACTCATCCTCTCTATGTCTAAGGCTAATTTACAAAAGTTCATGCATGCCACATGCCAACCTTTGCGCAGATGCACTAATTGATATTGGGAAATGTGCTGAATCTGGGGGCCAAGTGACTGGCATTTTTCGGTGAAAGAAGTTGGCATGATCAGTGGTTAAAACAATGTGCCTCCTAATTAGAGATGAGCGGTTCAGCTTCCACAGGATCCGAGCTCACCCGAGCTGCGGGCTCAGGTGTTCCTGCCAGACTCGGATTCCATGTCGAGGCAGAACATTATATTCTCGGCATCGTATTCGTGCGAGACTTGGATTCCATATAAGGCTCCATGGCCGAGGCTCGGCACCATTTCACTTAATGCACGCTGCTGTTTATGCTGTGTTGTGTTCAGACCCCAGGCTTCACTACGTGGCTGCAGTATATTTAGTAACAGTGTATATAGGGCAAGCGGCATGCTGCACTATACTCTGCTGTTTAGGCTGTGCTGTGTCCAGACTTCACTAAGTAGCGGTGTGCAGTATAGTGACAGTGTATATAGGGGCATGCTGCACGCTGCTGTGTGTTGCTCTGTACTCTGCTGTATTGGCTGTGCTCAAGTGCATTTTGTTCCCATTTTTTATTCCCATATTTTTGTTCAGCTGCTCATGTTTCCTGCTTCGAATATATACCAGACAGTAGTGGATTAAAAGGACCTGGGCAGTGGCAGAATTTGTGAGTGGTAGGCCCAGATGCAAAAATATAATTTGGGCCCTCCTCCTCCACCCCAACCCAAGTTCACAATATGCCACACAACAGTGGGTGACGGCGTAAGGCAGAAGCTGACCTAGAAAGGCAGAGGGTAACAACGGAAGGCAAGGGGAGGCAGTGGGTGGTAGGGAGAGGGTCACAGGGTGAGACAGTGGATGACAGGGGTACAAGCAAAATATCCTGCATGGTGTGGAGCACAGGGGACATTGATGGGAGCAGGAACACAGCGGCCTCTGCTTTGTCTGTGACAGGGGCCCTCACCCTTTGTGCTTTCCTCAGTTTGGCACTCAGTCAGGAAGACTCTGAACAGTGCCACCGGTTGTGAGTTGTAAAACTGTTTACACTGGTTGTGAGCTGCCTTTCATTCACAGCAGCGAATGTGATAATAATAATGTTATGCAATGCAATAGTAGCACATACATGAATATGAGCCAAGTCACCTGGACTAACCCCTAGATCCTCCAAATGGCAGCTTCAGCTATATTATTTTCAGAAGTGTGGGAGATAACTTTTAACTACAAGTAGTAATAACATAGTTATTGCCGTGGTCCCATAATCACAGTACAAAGTCTGCCACTTATAAAAGGTCAAATTGGTTCAATCAATAATGGAGATAAGTCACAGAATAAATAAACCGCAAGAATTGCACAATACATGAAACAAGCTACTGTACATCAATCGGCTTTTAGGCTTCAAGAAAACAAAATGAAGAATTTACCATAGAAATGAATAATAACATAGTGGTAGTAAGTAAGAGCCATAGCCAGCTCTTGACATGAGAGGACATTAGGATCAAAAAATAGGCACCACAGGCTCATCAAGACTATGATCTAATGTAGGTGCATCCTCCATATAATGAATAAGTGGCAGTTATACAAATGAACCACAGCTCCCCACGTACCCCTCAGATTTATATGAGCGGTGTGGCCTGGGTACCCATCATGCTCCTTTATAAGCCAAAGTCCCTTAATATCCTTTTATTTGTTATCCAAGCCCTCCTCATATACCATAAGAATCCTCTCATGTCCCTTTATCTGATCTCACATCTGAGCCCCTTGTGGGAAAAAAAAATGTCCATAAGCTTCTGTTAGCCAAAACTATCTATAGAAGGGATTGCCGATCTGGTACCAGCTCCAGGAGGTTTTGGCCATATTTTGATTTTAGTACATCCCGCCAAAAGTATTAAAATAAATGCAATATATGTCAGTCTCCAACACTCTGTATCACTAGTAGCATATACAGTAGCGGATCTTGCCACGGGCAAGCAGGATTTTTGCCCGGGGTGCCGCCTTCCAGAGGGCGCCGCACCAGGGCAAGATCCGCTGCTGCTGTGCCCCCCGCTGCCGCTGTGAAGGGAAACTAGACGCGTACGCTCTAGTTTCCCTTCGTGGAGAGGTCCTTTACTGTGCGGTGCGCGATGACGTCATTGCGCACCGCACATCATTTCACTCTGTACATGGGCGTAAATGACCACGCCCCCTGTACAAAGCCACGCCCCCTAATGCCACCCGGGGCGCACAGAGCCCCAGAACCGGCCCTGAGCATATATTATCATTTATCAACAGTGAGGCTTACAGCACACACTAACTCTGACAGGAAAGTCTTTGGGTAACAAAGTCCAATATGTAATAACCATAAACAGGGAATTGGCAAGTTAACAGGGTTATAATTTAGTTCTTTATAAAGACACTAGCTGAATTCCTGTGCTTCGCTATGGAATTTAAAGAATAATGCCAATCTTTGTCAGGCTGCACCTCTGGGCTTCCCCGGATTGATGCTGTCAAAAAGCTGGTGCTGAGGAGAATAATCTGCCCTGTCCCGCCTCTGATGCTGCACTGCTCAGTGCTGTAAATGCTGGGTTGACAGGCCAAGCTCCGCCCGCTGTATGTTAAATATGTAAGGTTTGCAGGCTGACTCTATTTCAAAGGGCCCTAGGTCTCCTTGCTTAGCTTCTCGCTCTCCTTGGGGCTCCTCCTTTGAGGTAAAAAAGGAGATTTATGGTAAGAACTTACCATTGTTAAATCTCTTTCTGCAAGGTACACTGGGATAACATCAGGGTGTAGATTAGGATCTTGATCCGAGGCACCAACAGGCTAAAAGCTGTGACTGTTCCCAAGATGCTCAGCGCCACCTCCTCTATAACCCCGCCTCCGTGCACAGGAGCTCAGTTTTGTTAACCAGTCCAATGCAATAGCAGGTAAAAGAGACGAAGAACCGTTTGTAGCCACGTACACCACATTTTCACGACAGGAGAAGGTATCAGCGGCTAAAGCCATACAAACCCAAAGAAGTGCATCAGGGTGGGCGCCCTGTGGAACCAAGTGTACCTCGCAGAAAGAGATTTAACAACAAGTTCTTACCATAAATCTCCTTTTCTGCAGCGGGGTACACTGGGTTCCACAGGGATAACATCGGGGATGTCCTAAAGCAGTTCCTCATGGAAGGGGATGCACTGTATAGGGCACAAGAACCCGGCGTCCAAAGGAAGCATCCTGGGGGCGAAGTATCGAAGGCATAGAACCTTATGAACGTGTTCACTGAGGACCACGTAGCCGCCTTGCACAATTGTTCAAGGGTCACGCCACGGCGGGCCGCCCAAGAAGGTCCAACCGACTGAGTAGAATGAGTTTTGATGGTAGCAGGTGCTGGAAGCCTGTACATAAGCTTGTGCAATCACCATTGTAATCCATCTGTCAAGGGTCTGCCTATTCGCAGGCCAGCCACGTTTGTGAAAACCAAAAAGGACAAAGAGAGAATCAGACTTCCTAACGGAGGCTTTCCTCTTCACATGACTCGGAGAGCCCGTACCACATCCAAAGACCGTTCTTTGGAGGATAAATCAGAAGAGATAAAGGCTGGAACCACAATCTCTTGGTTAAGGTGGAAAGAAGACACCACCTTAGGTAGATAACCAGGGCGTGTCCGAAGAACTGCCCGGTCACAGTGAAAAATCAGAAAGGGTGACGGACAGGATAAGGCACCCAAGTCTGAAACCCGTCTAGCAGAGGCAATAGCCAGCAGAAACAAGACCTTAAGAGTAAGCCACTTAAAATTCCCAGATTCAAGAGGTTCAAACGGAGACTCTTGCAAGGCCTCCAGAACCACCGACAAATCCCAAGGAGCCACAGGCGGGACATAGGAAGGTTGAATCCGTAGCACACCCTGAACGTATGAACATCAGGCAGAGTCACAATTTTTCTCTGAAACCAGACCGACAAGGCAGAAATATGAACCTTGATGGAGGCCAGATGAAGTCTTAAGTCCAGGCCCCGTTGTAGGAAGGCCAAAAGTTTGGCCGTACTATACTTGTAAGCATCATGATTGTTAAATGCGCACCAAGCAAAGTAAGAATTCCAGACCCTATGATAAATCCGAGCTGAAGCCGGCTTATGGGCCTTCAACATGGTTTGAATGACCGCCTCAGAAAATCCTTTGGCCCTCAGAATGGAAGGTTCAAGAGTCATGCCGTCAAAGCCAGCTGGGCCAAATCCTGGTATACATAAGGGCCCTGAACGAGGAGGTCTGGGCATTGCGGAAGCAGAAGAGGACGCTCTAATGAGAGACCCTGTAGGTCTGAGAACCAATGTCGTCTGGGCCACGCTGGAGCTTTCAAAAGTAGGATTCCTCCTTCTTGCTTGAAATTCCTTATCACCCAGGGCAGAAGTGACACTGGAAGGAACATGTATGACAGCCGAAAGTTCCATGGAATTGCCAGTGCGTCCACGAACGCTGTTTGAGGATTCCTTGTCCTTGCTTCAAAGACCGGAACCTTGTGATTGTGTCGAGACGCCATCAGGTCTACGTCTGGGAGGCCCCACTTGTCCACTAGGAGTTGAAATACTTCTGGATGGAGGCTCCACTCTCCGGCGTGTATGTCCTGAAGACTGAGGAAGTGCGCTTCCCACTTGAGGACCCCCGGAATTAATACTGCCGATATGGCTGGCAGATGGCGTTCCACCCACTGGAGAATCCTTGACACTTCCATCATTGCCATGTAGCTTCAAGTGCCGCTGCGATGATTTATGTAAACCAATGTGGTGGTGTTGTCTGACTGTACTTGAACAGGCCAGTTCTGTATGAGATGCTGGGCCAGGGTCAGAGAATTGAACACCGCCCGCAATTCCAGAATGTTTATCTGGAGGAGAGACTCCTCCCTGGTCCACCGACCCTGAAGAGAGTGTTGCTCCAACACCGCGCCCTAACCCAGAAGACTAGCATGCGTTGTCAGAAGGACCCAGTTGGAGATCCAGCAGGGACGACCCCTGCTCAATCGATGGTCCTGTAACCACCAGCTCAGTGACCGACGAACATCCGGAGACAAAGAGATCATGTGAGACCTGATCCGGTGAGGCAGGCCGTCCCACTTGGCAAGAATCAGCTTCTGCAGAGGGCGGGAATGAAATTGAGCGTACTCTACCATGTCGAAAGCCGACACCATGAGGTATAGTGCTTGCATCGCCGAGTGCATCGACACTCGTGGGCGAGAGAGGAGGCATTGAATTCTGTCCTGAAGGTTCAGGACCTTCTCCTGAGACAAGAACAACCGTTGGTTGTGAGTGTCCAACAATGCCCCCAGGTGCACCATGCTCTGAGCAGGGACCAGGGAAGATTTCTTCCAGTTAATGAGCCACCCGTGGGCTTGCAGAAACTGGACCGTCAGATCCAGATGACGGAGGAGAATTTCTGGGAATTCTCCAGGATCAGCAAGTCGTCCAGATACACTGTGACGGCAGAGTAGGGCCGTCATTACCCCCATGACCTTTGTGAATACTCGCGGTGCCGTGGTCAGTCCAAAAGGTAAGGCCTGAAATTGATAATGGATGTTGTCAATAGCAAACCGCAGGTATTGCTGATGCGACATGGCAATAGGAATATGGAGGTAACCATCCTGTATGTCCAGGGAGACCATATAATCCCCGGGCTCCAAAGCCAGAACAATAGAGTGAAGAGTTTCTATACGCAACTTGGAGACCTTCACAAATTTGTTCAAGGACTTGAGGTTGAGAATGGGCCAGTAGGAACCATTTGGTTTCGGGACTAGAAACAGCGGAGAATAGTACCCCTTGCCTCTCTGAGCAAGAGGCACCGGCACTACCACTCCTGTGTCCACGAGGGACTGTACCCCAAAATGAAGAGTGTTTGCCTTCACCTGATCTAAAGGGACGTTTGTCAGGCAAAATTGATGAGGGGGACGATTCTTGAAGGTTATGGCGTAACCGTGAGTGACGACTTCCCTTACCCTGGCGTCCGAAGTGGTCTTCAACCATACCTGGGTAAACCCTAGAAGTCGGCCTCCCACTCTGGGATACCCCAGGGAGAGGCCCGCCTCGTCATGCAGTAGGCTTGTCTGATTTGGAAGCAGGCTGATGGACAGCCCAGGCACGTTTAGGTTTGGGCTTAGTGGTTTTGGAAGTGCGAGCCTGTTTTGGGTACGCCTGACCCTTCGCTTTACCTGGAGGTCGAAAAGGAATGAAAGGAAGTACTCTTAACCTTCGGGGCCGAAGGAGCAGTACTAGGTAGACACGCAGTCTTAGCTGAAGCTAAGTCAGCAACAATCTTGTTGAGATACTCACCGAAAAGGATGTTTCCCTTAAAAGGGAGCACCTCCAGGGTTTTCATAGAGTCCAGATCCACAGACCAGGACCGTAACCAAAGAATCCGGCGAGCCGGAATGGACATAGTAGAAGCCTTGGCCGCCAGAATACTGGCATCAGAAGCCGCCTCCTTAATGTAGGATAGTAGGGGTCATAGGAGAGAGTAGGTGACTGAGGCAGGGGTCACAGGGAGAGAGTAGGTGACTGAGGCAGGGGTGACAGGGTTAGTGGGTTAGCGTTGTTATTTTTCAAAAATAAATATATGGGACAGTGGATCCCACTGGAGGAGCCATCTGGCACCCAATTACATGACGTATAGTATCCCTAGTCCACACAAACCAAAACACATTGCAGATCACAAACTGACTGCAAAAGGGTGTAGATCATGGGATTAATGATTTAGGGCAGGTGGGGGCAATGTTTGGCACTACAATCTTGGGGCAATGTTGAGGGACTACACTTCCCAGCATACTTTGCAAACGTTTTGCAGCTAGGAAAGGCATGCTGGAATGTGCAGTTCCACAGCATGTATCCTACACCTGATTTAGCATAATCAAATTAGACAACTCTGTCCTCCTCCTCCAGTCACCTGCTCCCGGATCTCCCCACTGCATTGCTGCCGCTCTGCACGGAGGAGGACCCGGAGTTGAGACTGCCTCCCTCCCAAAGTCCCGCCACCGGAGCCCCATAATGCTCATCTGAACCCGGATCCCCCCTCCCCGCTGCCTTGCCGCTGGCTGAAGTGCTACACAGAGGAGGCTGGGACCCGCTGGAGTGCTACTACTGGGCGCTGCGTGTTGCAGCTATCTTACTCACTTCTCCCGTTCTGCTGATGAAAGCCGGAGGAACTGCGTTCTTTGGCTGGACCATTGCTGCGGCTCTCCTCTATCGGGACACACACCTCCTGCACCAATTTGGGACTCTGTGATTGCTGGTGAGTCCCTGTCTTTATCCCTCTTCCCCTCTGTGTCCCCCAGTGCTCCTTCGGTGTCCCAGCAGCTGTGATGCCAGCAGCTCTCTCTCTGTACTTGTGGGTGAGGATACTGTACAGGGGCCCTGCTGCATGCTTGTAGCTCCTATACTGTCTGGACCTAGACGTCTTCCCATTGTTTAATTTTTTTGCTTTGTGAGGCCTGTGACAGAGATTGTAGTGCTTGTGTGCAGCACCTGCCTGACCTCAGTTAATATCACCCACTACATCTTCACACCTGGACTTCTGGTTTACCCTACTCTGCATCAGGGATGCTGCCTTGACACCTCTCCACCTGGGTCCCTATGAGAGGTTGGCCTCTGGTATCATGGATGGAAGCACAGCTGCTACATTCTCCACTCTTACCCACCTGTCCCAACCCCCCATAGAGTCACCGGACTTGTCTGCCATTCTTTTACAGCTGTGGCCTCTCCCAACCCACCAGGATATACAACAAGACTTACAATCCATGGAACAGCAGATACAGGATTCTATTCAAACCTGTATCTCCTCCATACAGTCTGACTTCATCCAGGTTGCAGACATAGCGGTAGTGATGGAAGACCGCGGTGAAGATATGGATTCTAAGGTCTCTGATTTGTATGAACTGATCTCCTGTAAATCACGCTCATTAACCACTTGCCTGGCATGGTCGCATCATAGAAAATTCCCTCCACTGCTGCTGTCGGAGGGACCGGAAGGTCCCTCTGCCTCCCTGCACTCTCCCCTACTGATTGTCGTGCTGCCGATCACTGCTGATCAGTCAGGACGGCAGGATCCCTCCTCCAGCAGTTGCAGACAATGGCAGCCGCTGGGGAGTGTAAATTATCCCTCCCAAGCCACCCCCAGACCCCCCTGTATAGCTGGAGGTTGTTCTGGCTTTCAAAATGAAAGCCGCAATGTTCCCGATGGTCGCGATGTTTCTGATCAATGTTTTGATGTTTGGGGAAAAATTATTTATAAATAAATATATATATATATATATATATATATATATATATATATATATATATATATATATATATATATATATATATATATATATATATATATATATATATATATTTATTTATTATTATTTTTTAAAATTTTTTTTTTTTTTTAACTAAAATCATTTGGGATAGGGTTAAATACATGTTCTTCACCTAATTCACTCATTAAAAAAACGACAATTTCGGAGCGGTTTTTGGCGAAATAAATAGTCAGTTAAGTGGTTAATGGACATGAGAAGCAGAATCGATAGGGGCCGCAGTAATAACTTGAGCATACTGGGTCTCTGTGAACAAGTACCCCTCAGGGTATTGTCGAGCGCTCTGACAAAAATATTCAATGAACTCATGGATGCTGACACCCAACTATCAAATTGTGTTTGACAGGGCACATCGTGCACTACGTCCTAGACACGCTTCTGAGGATCGCCCTCAAGATGTTATTTGTCAACTCCATTATTTCCAGAAAAAGGAGGAAATACTACAGAAATCCATATGAGTCTCGGACATTGACTTTAACGGCCACTAGATACAAATTTACCAAGATATATCATGGTCTACCTTTCTATAGCGTCACCTCCTACATCCCCTTACAGAGGAGCTCAAGAAACAAGGCATTCAATTCCATTGGGGATTTCCCATGAGCATACAAATTACCCACAAAGAGTATCTGTGTCCTACAGGATTATGAAGATGTTAAAGAATTTTTTGCCTCTTTGGGGATATCTCCCTCGATACTCCTGAACTGGCTAGACCCATTAGAATTATCTGTTTTGTCTCAGAGTCGCAGGGAACCATGGCATAGGGTCCGAAGTACTAGACGGCGACATTGTGCTGATCAGTTCACTGGGGCCTCCGTGGACACGTGAATGTCTGTTTTCTAGTTTATGCTATACTTATATTTATATTTTAGCGCTGTTTGACCATTTAGCTGTCCGAGTCTGTCTCACCGGTTGCTTGCCCCCAGGGATTGACCGGACACTGAAGCTTGCCATAAGGCTCTGTTTCTTGCTTCTTTATACTAGCCTTACAATAATTAGAATGCTGGCCTACCCATGAAACTAGGTACCCTAATTGGGTATGCTCTGGTTAGGGCTAGCTCTACCTGTTTAGGCTGCTTTAAACATTAATATGTTCTACTTGACTGTTATTTGATGTTGATACATCAATTTTCCCCTCTGACCCCCCTTTCTCTGCTGTACAATTGTAGACCGTGGGCCAATTATGGTTTCCCATGGCTATTCGTATTCGAGTATTTTTGTTTTCATAATTATAGTTTTTTTCCTTTATTTCCTTTTGCTCGTACTACAGATGGAGCCACACTCATCTTGGCTTCTCTGCTGCGCCTAGGCAGAACAAGGTTTATTAGAATAAGCCCTTCATCTATTGTTCTCAGCTGCGATACAATACAGAGAGAACAATACAGCAGGGGATTAAGTCTGGCTGCCCTGGCTCAATTAATCTTATTAAAGGCCAAGATGAAGATGGCTCCATCTGTAGATTTCTTTGTAATGGGACGTTCCAATCTACTGTTGTCTATGTTTTTCTATGGTTCGGGCCCCTATTTCTGTTTTTGTATGTTTTTTTGCCCTTGCTTTCCCTCATGTCTTCTACTGTCTTTACCTCTTCCCCACCTCCCCCCTACCTGGGCTTGGTATAGTATGCAATGTCTTATTCAATGTGATGGTGGTGTCTTCTTGGTGCATAGAAGATTCTCTTTAAAATATTCTCATGGCTAGTCTAAAACTTTGTCTTTATAATGTTAAAGGCCTCAACATTCCTGAAAAAAGGTCTTGACGTTTACATAATTTACACACTGATAGAGCAGATGTGGTGTTTCTCCAAGAGACACACTTTAAAAAAGGCATCTCCCCGGGATTACATTCACACCATTTTCCCCAGGGGTATTTTAATGACTTTTCAGGAGCCAAGGCCAAAGGGGTTGCTGTTTTGTTTGCCAAACACCTCTGCTTAGACGATGTCTCTGAAATACCTATATGTGATGGGCGAGGGTTATTAGTAAAGGCTACAATTGCTAACCAAATTTTTACTTTTGTTACTCTCTACCTCCCCAATCAAGGACAATTGCGATTCATGAGAACCTTATAATTGATAGAACGAAATATAGAAGGTGTACTAGTAGTCAGTGGAGATTTTAATTGGGCACTAAAACCTCTTATAGATACCTCCTATTAGGTCTCCTAGAGTCACTCTGAAGGATTTTAAATGATTTTGGTCAATACTACATTACTTTCAATTAGTATATTTACTAAAGTCCCGATTTTGACCGAGTTGGTGTTTTTTCTTCAAAGTGTCATCTCGGGAATTTACTAAACACAAATCTCGGCAGTGATGAGGGCATTCGTATTTTTTTTTGAAGGCAAAGAAAAAAATACGATTGAATACACCATCGGTCAAATACACCTGTTATTTTATACAACTCGGTAATTTACTAAAAATTCTAATTCACAATCACTGCCGGCAATAGCCAAACACTGCCGTGAAAAAGCACAAATCGTAAAAAAAGCAGTTTTAAAATAGACCTGCTTTTTTTTTACCGTGTTCTGATAGGCATGCACTGATCCGTGAGATCCGTGCATGTATATCAGTGGGAAGGGGTGGGAAAGAGTTAAAAATCAGGAAAAAAAATTTGCGTGGGGTCCCCCCTCCTAAGCATAACCAGCCTCGGGCTCTTTGAGCCGGTCCCGGTTGTAAAAATACGGGGAAAACATTGACAGGGGTTCCCCCATATTTTAGCAACCAGCACCGGGCTCTGCGCCTGGTCCTGGTGCAAAAAATACGGGGGACAAAAAGCATAGGGGTCCCCCATATTTTTAACACCAGCACCGGGCTCCACTAGTCAGAGAGATAATGCCACAGCCGGGGGACACTTTTATATTGGTCCCTGCGGCGCTGGCATCACCAACTAGTCACCCCTGGCTGGGGTACCCTGGAGGAGTGGGGACCCCTTAAATCAAGGGGTCCCCCCCTCCAGCCACCCAAGGGCCAGGGGTGAAGCCTGAGGCTGCCCCCCCCCCCCCCATCCAAGGGCGGCGGATTGGAGGCTGATAGCCTTGTGTGTAAAAAAAAAAAAAAAGAATATTGTTTTTTTTTTTAGCAGTACTACAAGTCCCAGCAAGCCTCCCCGCAAGCTGGTATTTGGAGAACCACAAGTACCAGCATGCAGGGGGAAACGGGCCCGCTGGTACCTGTAGTTCTACTACAAAAAAAATACTCAAATAAAAACAAAACACACACACCATGATAGTAAAATTTTATTAAACATACATGCACACTTACATTCATACATACTTACCTATGTTGACATGATCCAGTCGGTCCTCTTCTCCAGTAGAATCCCGGGGTACCTGTAAATAAGTTATACTCACAAAAAATCCGGTGTAGATCGGTCCTCTTCTTTAAGTTTGTAATCCAGAGACTTGGCAAAATAAAAAAATGGATTACCCGTACCACGCACTGAAAGGGGTCCCATGTTTACACATGGATCTCCTTTCCCCGACTGGCGTGACCCCCGTGACTGCTGTCAAAGAGGGTCTCTTCAGCCAATCAGGGAGCGCCACGTCATGGCACTCTCCTGATTGTCTGTGCGCTCCTGAGCTGTCAGTCAGGCTGCGCACTGTAGATATAATGTAGCGCATAGGCGCTCCATTGTATCCAATGGTGGGAACTTTGCGGTCTGCGGTAGACCGCGAGGTTAAGTGGGGCCAACCACAAGAGTGATCCCACTTAACCTTGCGGCCGGGATTCATTGTGTTAAGTTCGGCAGTGTTTTACTAATCACTCCCATAAAACACTGGCCGAAATTACGAATGACATCGACATCGGAAAAAACAAAAATGCAGAATACGACAGCATAGTAAATGAGGCGTAAAAAATGTAAAAAGTTTCAAATTCACACATTCGATGTCATTCGTGTTTAATCTCCCTCCAAATCCCGATAATTACGACTCTTAGTAAATTTACCCCTTGGTGTCTACTACACCCTAAGGATAGAGATTATACATTTTAATCGCATCCGCACAACTATTATACTCACATCGACTACTTCTGTGTAGGCCATAGTTGTCTAGATCTCCTTGACGATGCCACCATCAGCCAAATAGTTGGCTCTGACCATGCCCCTATTACTCTTGTTCTGTCCTCCTCCACATTAATGGAGATGGCGTTTCAATGAACAATTCCTTCGAGAGACGGACTGTAGAGCCCAGATATAGAATACTATAGATGACTATGTTACTCTTAACACAACTGACGATATTTCCCCTGTTACTTTATGGGAGGCCCATAAATGCGTGGTGAGGGGCAAATGCATCCAACTGGGCTCTCACCTTAAAAAGCAAGAAACTGAATGTCGGAATGCCCTCCTTTCTAAAATTAAATTGTTAAAACTTAACCATAATACTACTTTAGCTTCTGATACATTGGTGGCACTACAGGAAGCACAATCTTCTCTTAATAGTTTATTAAATGAGGGCACTCAAAGAGCGTTCCGTTGCTGTCGCCATAAATATCACAGATGGGGTAAAAAACCAGGGAAATTGCTTGCGTAAGCTTTTTGAGCCCAGAGATCATTAACTTACATAAAAGAGATCAAGGATTCTACTGGTCAGTCTCAGGTTACTGATCATATGATGGCTGGGATTTTTCATTCATATTATACAGATCTTTATAATTTGTCTTCCCGGCGCTCCTCTTGTGAGCAAACAGTAGATGAGACTGCAGTAAAAGCCTACTTAGAAAAGATTAATTTCTCTTAAGGCCTAGAGGATGCTGGGGTCCATTTTAGTACCATGGGGCATAGACGGTCGCGCAGGAGCCTTCGGCACTTTAAGACTTTTCAACAGTGTGAACTGGCTGCTCCCTCTATGGCCCTCCTCCAGACCTCAGTTTAGAAAATGTGCCTGGGAGACTGGCTGCACATCAGTGAAGCTCTACTGAGTTTGACTGAAAAAGACTTTGTTAGGTTTTTCATTTTACAGGGAACCTGCTGGCAACAGCTTCCCTGCTTCGTGGGACTTGGGGGGGGGGGGGGGGGGGGGAGTAGGAACCAACATCTCAGTTAATTTAATGGCTCTGCTTTCGCTGACAGGGCACCATTAGCTCCTGAAGGGTACTGAATACAGCCCTTGCCTGGCTGCTGCTCACTCCCACAGCACTGCCACCACCCCCTAACAGATCCAGGAGTCAGAAGGTTGGTGAGTATTAACCGGAGACCTGCAGAGAGGGGCCCTCCGGTCATCATGGCGGCATAAAGGTACCAGCGCGGGACGCTGCGCAGCAACATGTCTCTCAGCACAGGGTGCAGGGCGCGCGAGGGTGGGCGTGCTCTGAGGGACATGATAAATCCTTACTCTCACTGGCAAAATGTACATACATGTGAGCCGCTGATGTACACTACCTCTGCCAGTATAAATATTACTGTGGCTGAACCGTGCCATTACAGGGGGCAGGGCTTCACATCAGAATTGCTTGTAACACTCTTTTGGCGCCATTTTCTCCTCACAGAGATGCTGGAGCACTGATCCTACAGGCAGCTTCTCCTCACACATCGCTGATACAAGTACCAGGGTGTTATAGAAGGGGAGGGGAGCACATAATTTATTGAAGTCTGCGGGCTTCACATTGGATAAAAAGAGCTGTTTTGGTATATATGTATATTCATTGTATGTAATACATATAGGGCATGTGGTGTGGACTGGCAATCCCCTCTGGGTCTGTCTGAAAGACTTTAGGTAGATCTGTCCCCAATAGCTCCCCTGTGTGTGTGAGTGGTGTGACTCTACACATGTGTAACAGGTCTAGAGAAAGTACTTCCCCAGAGGAAACCATTTTGGAAGCACAAGAGTGTTCTGAGCCTGTGTGGGTGTGAAAGCTGCAGAGTAATATGTAAATTCTCTGAGTCTGAACAACAGACAAAGCAAGACAGTCTGTGGAGGATGCTCTGTTTGCTGATTCCTCCACGTCACCCGCTCGGGACCCCTCCTGTTCCCAGAAAAGGTCTCTGACACAAATTATACAAAGGGACACTGACACATATTCCGACACTGAAGTCGACACTGGAGATTTGAGGGGGGTAGATCCCAAACTGGCTAAGACCATTCAATGTATGATAGTCACTATAAAAGAGGTGTTGGAATTTCCTGACACAACACCTCCACCTGAGGAAAAAGATTATTTTAAATTAAATAAAAACCTCAGTCTCTAGGTTGTCAAAGAAAATCGTTTTACCTGCCCTGGGTCAGCTTCATTAAAAGAACCTGCTGACCGCAAATTAGAGACGACTTTAAAGTCCATCTATGTTGCTACGGGTACGTTACTCAGGCCCGCGATTGCTTCTGCGTGGGTAGGTAACGCAGTGGAAAAGTGGGCAGACAATTTAATTGTTAATATTGACACAGTTGATAAAGATGATATGCTGCAAATTCTAGGTCATATCAAAGATTCTGCAGGTTACTTGGTTGAGGCTATGAAGGACATAGGCTTACTGGGCTCAAGTGCCTCTACTATGGCGATTTCAGTCGCAGGGCGCTCTGGATCCGCCAATGGAATGCTGATGCTGAATCCAAAGAAATATTGGGTGCTCCCCTACAATGGTGAGGCCCTCTTTGGAAACTAGATGCCATGATATCAACTACTACATCTGGCAAGTCAGCATTTCTGCTGTCGGCAGCTACACCGGCTAAAAAAAAAAAAGTATATCATTCTCATACTATGCAGTCCTTTTGGCCCAACAAGTACAAAAAGGCTAAGAGTACCCCTTTTGTCACAGGAAAAGGGAAAGGAAAAGGTAGAAAATCTACAACACCGTCAAGCTCCCAGGAGCAGAAGTCAGCAACTACTTCTGCAAAAACCACAGCATGATGCTGGGGCTCCTCTGTGGGAGTGCGATCGGGTGGGGGCACGTCTTTTATATTTCAGCCAGGTCTGGCTTCACTCAGATCTGGATCCTTGGATATTACAGATAGTATCCCAAGGTTACAGGTTGGAATTTCAGGACCATCCCCCATGCCGATTTTTTTCAAATCAGCCTTGCCAGTTTCTGCTCAGGACGGCACAAATGTCCTGAACACAATACACAAATTATGTTAAGACAAAATAATTGCCTTGGTTCCTGCCGAACAAAGAAACCAAGGTTTTTATTCAAGCCTGTTTGTGGCGCCGAAGCCGGATGGCTCGGTCAGACCAATTTTAAACCTAAAATCTATGAATCTTGATTCAAAAAGGTTCAAATTCAAGATGGAATCCTTGAGAGTGGTAATTTCCCACTTGGAAGAAAATTCATTTCTGGTGTCGGTGGACATCAAGGATGCTTATTTGCATGTCCCCATTTACCCACCACATCAAGCATACCTGAGGTTTGCGGTTCAGGCTTGCCACTACCAATTCCAGACATTACCGTTCTGGCTTTTCACGGCTCCGAGAATCAGTGCCGTTTCTAGCGGCGGGCGAGCTGTGCAACCGCACGGGGCGCCCGCCGCGGCACTTTGTGACTCCTTATCTCCTCTCCTCCCTCTTCCCGAGCGCTCCTGATCGGGGGGCGGAGTTTCGCGGAATGACGCGAAGCCCTGCCCCCCGAGCAGGAACGCTCGGGGAGAGGGAGGAGAGGATATAAGCCTGGAAGGAGGAGGCGGCCGGCGCGAGGGACGTGAGTCGGCGGGACCCGAAGAGCGGAAAGATGTAAGTATTATCTCTATCTCTCTCTCTCTCCCCCTTCCCCACTTGACACCTGCCTGCCGCACTGTGTAAAATGGGGACACCTGCCTGCCGCACTGTGTAAAATGGGGACACCTGCCTGCCGCATTGTGTAAAATGGGGACACCTGCCTGCCGCACTTTGTAAAATGGGGACACCTGCCTGCCGCACTTTGTAAAATGGGGACACCTGCCTGCCGCACTGTGTAAAATGGGGGCACCTGCCTGCGTACTGTGTAAAATGGGGATATCTGCCTGCCGTACTGTGTAAAATGGGGATACCTGCCTGCCGCACTGTGTAAAATGGGGATATCTGCCTGCCGTACTGTGTAAAATGGGGGCACGTGCCTGCCGCGCTGTGTAAAATGGGGATACCTGCCTGCCGCACTGTGTAAAATGGGGATACCTGCCTGCCGCACTTTGTAAAATGGGGGCACCTGCCTGCGTACTGTGTAAAATGGGGATATCTGCCTGCCGTACTGTGTAAAATGGGGATACCTGCCTGCCGCACTGTGTAAAGTGGGGATACCTGCCTGCCGCACTGTGTAAAATGGGGACACCTGCCTGCCGCGCTGTGTAAAATGGGGATACCTGCCTGCGTACTGTGTAAAATGGGGATACCTGCCTGCCGCACTGTGTAAAGTGGGGATATCTGCCTGCCGCACTGTGTAAAATGGGGACACCTGCCTGCCGCACTGTGTAAAATGGGGGCACCTGCCTGCGTACTGTGTAAAATGGGGATATCTGCCTGCCGCACTGTGTAAAATGGGGATACCTGCCTGCCGCACTGTGTAAAATGGGGATATCTGCCTGCCGTACTGTGTAAAATGGGGGCATGTGCCTGCCGCGCTGTGTAAAATGGGGATACCTGCCTGCCGCACTGTGTAAAATGGGGATACCTGCCTGCCGCACTTTGTAAAATGGGGGCACCTGCCTGCGTACTGTGTAAAATGGGGATATCTGCCTGCCGTACTGTGTAAAATGGGGATACCTGCCTTCCGCACTGTGTAAAGTGGGGATACCTGCCTGCCGCACTGTGTAAAATGGGGACACCTGCTTGCCGCGCTGTGTAAAATGGGGATATCTGCCTGCCGCACTGTGTAAAATGGGGACACCTGCCTGCCGCACTTTGTAAAATGGGGACACCTGCCTGCCGCACTTTGTAAAATGGGGACACCTGCCTGCCGCGCTGTGTAAAATGGGGCACCTGCCTGCCGCGCTGTGTAATATGGGGACACTTGCCTGCTGTAATGTGTAAAAAGGGGACTTTTTTTTTTTTTTCCCCTGTGGTGGGTGTGATATCAGACGAGGCCACGTCCACTTTAATGAGACCACGCCCATTTTAATCAGGCCACACACCCTTGTCGGGAGCGCGCGCGCCTTTAGGCGCACGCACGCTTTTTCTTTTTATGGCTATATGGGGGGTATGCAATTTTTTTTATAGGGATGGGGGGGGGATTTTGAAATCTCGCACTGGGAGCCAAATTGTCTAGAAACGGCCCTGCCGAGAATATTCACCAAGGTGATGGCGGAGATGATGGTTCTCCTTCACAAACAAGGACTCAACATAATTCCATAATTGGACGATCTCCTCATAAAAGTGAGATCCAGGGACAAGCTACTCCAGAACATAGCATTGTCCCCGACGGTGCTTCAACAGCACGGTTGTATCATCATCTTTCCAAAATCGCAGTTCAAACCGACAATGAGATTATCATTTTTGGGAATGATACTGAACACCGAGATAAAGAGAGTATTTCTACCGGTGGAAAAGGCTCAGGACATCCAGAGCATGGCCAAACAACGTTTGAGACCAAGAACAGTATCAACTCATCAGTGCATTCGCCTGTTGGGGAAAATGGTAGCAGCCTACGAGGCGCTACAATATGGCCGTTTCCATGCCAGGGTTTTCCTGTGGGACCTACTGGACATGTAGTCAGGGTCGCATCTCCACATGCATCAAAGGATAATCTTGTCAGCGAAAGCCAGAATTTCGCTCCTGTGGTGGCTACAAATTTCTCACCTCCTGGAGGGACGCAGGTTCGGTATTCAGGCCTGGATCCTGGTGACCACGGATGCAAGTCTCTGAGGATGGGGAACAGTCACGCAAGGCGAAAGCTTTCAAAGAATAGGGTCAAGTTAAGAAACTCGCCTTCACATAAACATTCTGGAGTTGAGAGCTGTGTACAACAGTCTTTATCAAACGGCACACCTTCTTCAAGGTCATCCCATACAGATCCAGTCAGACAATGTAACGGCAGTAGCTTACATAAACCGTCGAGGCGGAACAAAAAGCAGAGCAATCTCCATCCAGGAGACTGTGGCCTCTACCAAGAAGTCTTTGCAGAGGTGGCAAGTTGTTGGGGTGTTCCTCAAGTGGATATGATGGCATCATGCTGCAACAAGAAGCTTCAGAAATATTGTTCCAGGTCAAGAGACCCACAAGCAATAGCGATAGATGCACTGGTGACCCAGTGGGTGTCTCGGTCGGTGTATCTGTTCCCTCCACTTCCACTTACTCCAACAGTTCTCAAGATCATCAGAAGAACAGGCGTTCGAGCAATACTCATTGCTCCGGACTGACCAAGGAGGGCTTGGTATCCAGATCTTCAAGAGTTATTAATGGAAGATCCTCGGCCTCTTCCTCTTTGCGAGGACCTGCTTCAGCAGGGGCCGTTAGTTTATCAGGACTTACCGCGGTTGCATTTGACGGCATGGCTGTTGAGCGCCAGATCCTAGCCCGTAAGGGTATTCCCAATGAAGTCATTCCCACACTTATTCTGTCCAGGAAAGGGGTAACGTCCAAACATTACCATCGTATTTGGAGAAAATATGTATCTTGGTGTGAATCCAAGAAGTCTCCTGCGGTGGAGTTTAAATTAGGACGTCTTCTCCTATTTCTACAGGCAGGTGTGGATGCTAGATTGAGATTAGGATCTATCAAGGTTCAGATTTCGGCCTTGTTAGTTTTCTTTCAGAAACAATTAACTTCTCTTCCTGAGGTCCAGACATTCGTGAAAGGGGTTCTGCGCATCCAACCTCCCTTTGTGCCTCCTGCGGCGCCATGGGATCTTAATGTGGTGTTGTAGTTCCTTAAATCGGACTGTTTTGAGCCTCTGCAAGAGGTGGAGTTAAAGTTCTCACTTGAAAAGTGGTCATGCTGTTGGCCTTGGCTTCAGGCAGACGAGTGTCTGAGTTAGGAACTCTGTCACAGAGTCCTTATTTGATATTTCATGAAGATAGGGCTGAACTGAGAACACGTCAGCACTTTCTTCCGAAGGTTGTGTCTTCTTTTTATATCAACCAACCAATGGTGGTGCCAGTAGATTCTGACACCTCAGCCGTCTCAAGGTCCTTGGATGTCGTCAGTGCACTGAGGACTTATGTTGCAAGAACGGCTCGGATAAGGAAAACAGAATCTCTGTTTGTCCTCTATGACCCCAACAAGATTGGTGGTCCTGCTTCTAAGCAGACTATTGCGTGCTGGATCAGGGGTACCATTCAGCACGCTCATTCCACAGCAGGATTTCCGTTATCGACTTCGGTAAAAGCCCACTCTACAAGGAAAGTGGGTTCGTCCTGGGCGGCTACCCGGGGGGTCTCGGCTTTGCAAATCTGCCGAGCTGTTACTTGGTTGGGTGCAAACACATTTGATAAGTTTTATAAGTTTGACACCTTGGCTGCTGACGGCCTTCAATTTGGTCAGTCAGTTCTGCAGGAACATTAGCACTTTCCCGCCCGTACTGGGAGCTTTGGTATATCCCCATGGTACTAAAATGGACCCCAGCATCCTCTAGGACGTAAGAGAAAATAGGATTTTAATTACCTGCCGGTAAATCCTTTTCTCGTAGTCCGTAGAGGATGCTGGGCGCCCGCCCAGTGCTCATTTTTCCTGCTGATTACGTTTATCTTTTTGCACAGCTGTAGCTGTTGCGTTATGTATGCTGGTTGGCATGTCTTATGTTAAAGGCCATGTTAGCCGACATGTTGTTTATGGATGGTGTGAGCTGGTGTGAATCTCGCCACAAATTTAATAGTAATTCCTCTCTCGAGAATGTCTGTCTCCTCTGACACAGTTCCTATACCGAGGTCTGGAGGAGGGGCATAGAGGGAGGAGCCAGTTCACACTGTAGAAAAGTCTTAAAGTGCCGAAGGCTCCTGCGGAACCGTCTATACCCCATGGTACTAAAATGGACCCCAGTATCCTCTACGGACTACTAGAAAAGAATTTACCGGCAGGTAATTAAAATCCTATTTTTCCTGCATTTCCTGAAGATGTTTTGTTAGCTTTGGAAGAACCATTTACAGACTGCAAACTGTTAACTGCTCTTAAGACCTCTCCTTCAGGCAAAAGCCCAGGCCCTGATGGCTTTCCTATAACGCACTATAAAATGTTTAAGGACAAACTTCTCCCTCTCTTACTTCGGGCATGTAATGTGGTCTCCTTAGACACACCTTTCTCTAGTCCATCCCTTGGAGCACATATTACTGTCATACCAAAAGACAGCAAGGAGCCATCTTTGCCATTTAGTTACAGACCAATTTCCCTACTAAACGTTGATATAAAGTTGTATGCAAAGCTGATGTCCAACCGTCTGAGCTCCTTACTGCCAGCGGTTATACACCCAGATCAGGTGGGCTTTGTCCAGGGAAGAGAGGCGAGAGATAACACTACAAGGGTGATTGATCTGATTGCACACACCCAATCAGTTAAGGCCCCTATGATGCTTCTCTCAACGGGCGCTGAAAAAGCCTTCGACCGGATTGATTGGGTTTTTATGGAAGCGGTACTATGATGTTTGGGCTTAGGTAAAGTCTTCTTGCAGAAAATCCGTGCACTCTATCGGGTTTCTTCAGCCCAAGTTAGGGTGAACGGATTGCTTTCTGACCCAATAGCTATTTCAAACGGAACTCGACAGGGATGTCCATTCTCACCCTGATCTTTGTTGTCTGTATGGATCTAGCTAGAGCTATTAGGATGAATCCTGACATCTCCGGGCTGAAAGTAGGTGACATTGATCATCGCATTGGATCATCGCATTGCTCTATTTGCAGATGACCTTTTGTATCCCTTCCTAATCTTATGATGGAATTCTCATGCTTTGGTACTCTATCTAATTTCAAGGTTAATTATACCAAATCAACAGTTCTCAATACCTCACTGCGGAAATGGTATCATCCCTACACAATGTGATTCCTTTTACATGGCACACTGCCCATATTAAATACTTTGGTATTTTGATTCCTTCTTCTCTTCCCACGACCGGGTTTATAAACCACATCCCCCTGTTACGGAAGCTGCGACAGAAGATGACACAGTGGCTTACACAGAAGTTTTCCTGGTTAGGCCGTATGAATATTGCAGCGGTGGCCAACCCGCGGCTCTTTCATCTGCCACCGCTGCTCCCAGCCCGAGATACACACACACCTCTCCAGCGGCGGTGTCTCTCTTCATACGGTGTCGGCCCGTGTGCCAATCAGAGCTCGCGGACCGGCAGCTTTGGCTCCTGATTGGCTGCCGGACCGTGAGCTTTGATTGGCTCACGGACCGGCGCCTAATTCAAGAGAGACACCGCCGCCGGAGAGTGAGCATTGAGCAGCAGCGGGGGCGGGGGCTGGTGAGCACTGTGGGGATGTGTATCTGTACTGGGGGCATAGCTGGCACTGGGGGCAAAGCAGGCACTGTGGGGACATGTGTATCTGCACTGGGGGCATATCTGGCACTGTGGGTACATGTGTAGCTGGCACTGGGGGCATAGCTGGCACTAAGGGGGCATGTGTAGCTGGCACTGGAGTCATAACTGGCACTGTGGGGGCATGTGTAGCTGGCACTGGGGGCATAGCTGGCACTGTGGGGACGTGTATCTGGCACTGGGGGCATAGCCGGCACCGTGGGGACATATGTATCTGCACTGGGGCAATATCTGGCACTGGGGCATAGCTGGCACTGTAGGGACGTGTATCTGGCACTGGGGGCATAGCTGGCACTGTAGGGACGTGTATCTGGCACTGGGGGCATAGCTGGCACTTTGGGGACATATGTATCTGCACTGGGGGCATATCTGGCACTGGGGGCATAGCAGGCACTGTGGGGACATGTGTATCTAGCACTGGGGGCATATCTGGCACTGTGGGGACATATGTATCTGCACTGGGGACATATATGTATCTGGCACTGTGGGGACATATATGCTCCCACAGTGCCAGATACACATATGTCCCCACAGTGCCAGATACAAATATGTATCTATCTGGCACTGTGGAGGCACCCATTTTTTTGTCGTTTTTATATGTACTGTACTGGGGCATTATATCATATATATGTATGTGGCACTGTACAATATGACGAAAAAACGCAGTTATGATATGAGGTCATACTCCTACAAACGTCATACCGAAAGGTGTGTGCAAAAAAATGGGGTGTGGCTTTGTGACAACTATGCCACTCCCTGCATGATAGTGGCTCTTGTCTACAAAGGTAATATGGCAGCTAGGTGGAGAATGGCAGGCATGACCAGGTTAGCACACCTGATCTCAGACGAGAGGGTTAAACCTTTTAGGGTACTCTGTGACACCACAGACATTCCTGACTGACTTTTGGTTCTACCTGTAGGTATATTTACTAACATTCGTAATTTCCCGTTTGAGGTCAAAGTTCAATCACGAATGACATCGAAAGTGTAAATATGCAACTTTTTGAATTGATTACAACTAATTTACTAAGCTGCCGTATTCTGCATTTTCGGTTTTTCCGATGTCGATGTCATTCGTTTTTTTAGGCAGTGTTTTACGTGAGTGACTTGTAAAACACTGCCGACTTTAATACAATGAATCTCGGCCGGATCTGAGAGATCCGTGCTGGGCTTCATTGTTCACCTTGTAAAAAAAAAAAAAAAAAATGTTTAAACTTTAAAAAAAATTGCGTGGGGTACCCCCTCCTAAGCCAAACCAGCCTCGGGCTCTTTGAGCCGGTCCTGGTTGCAAAAATATGGGAAAAAAATTGACAGGGGTTCCCCCATATTTAAACAACCAGCACCTGGCTCTGCGCCTGGTCCTGGTTCCAAAAATACGGGGGACAAAAAGAGTAGGGGTCCCCCGTATTTTTGAAACCAGCACCGGGCTCCACTAGCTGGACAGATAATGCCACAGCCGGGGGTCACTTTTATACAGTGCCTTGCGGCCGTGGCATCAAATATCCAACTAGTCACCCATGGCCGGGGTACCCTGGGGGAGTGGGGACCCCTTCAATCAAGGGGTCCCCCCCCCAGCCAACCAAGGGCCAGGGGTGAAGCCCGAGGCTGTCCCCCCCCCCCATCCAATGGGCTGCGGATGGGGGGCTGATAGCCTTTGTTGAAAGTTATGAATATTGTTTTTAGTAGCAGTACTACAAGTCCCAGCAAGCCTCCCCCGCAAGATGGTACTTGGAGAACCACAAGTACCAGCATGCGGCGGAAAACCGGGCCCGCTGGTACCTGTAGTAGTACTACTACTAAAAAAATACCCCAATAAAGACATCACACACACACCTTGAAAGTATAACTTTAATACATACATGCACACCAACATACATACATACTTACCTATGTTCCCACGCAGGTCGGTCCTCTTCTCCAGTAGAATCCATGGTGTACCTGTTGAGAAAGTTATACTCACATAATCCATGGTTGAAGGCTCCTCTGCTTGTAATCCTTTTGTAATCCACGTACTTGAAAAAATAAAAAAACGGATACCCGACCACGAACTGAAAGGGGCCCCATGTTTTCACATGGGACCCCTTTCCCCGAATGCCTGGAACCCCCTCTGACTTAAGTCCAAGAAGGTTCCATCAGCCAATCAGGGAGCGCCACGTTTGGCACCCTCCTGATTGGCTGTGTGCTCCTGTACTGTATGACAGGCGGCACACGGCAGTGTTACAATGTAGCGCCTATGCGCTCCATTATAACCAATGGTGGGAACTTTGAGGTCAGCGGTTGACCGAGAGTAACCTCACCGCTGACCACAAAGTTCCCACCATTGGTTACAATGGAGCGCATAGGCGCTACATTGTAACACTGCCGTGTGCTGCCTGTCATACAGTACAGGAGCACACAGCCAATCAGGAGGGTGCCAAACGTGGCGCTCCTTGATTGGCTGATGGAACCTTCTTGGACTTAAGTCAGAGGGGGTTCAGACATTCGGGGAAAGGGGTCCCATGTGAAAACATGGGGCCCCTTTCAGTTCGTGGTTGGGTATCCGTTTTTTTATTTTTTCAAGTACGTGGATTACAAAAGGATTACAAGCAGAGGAGCCTTCAACCATGGATTATGTGAGTATAATTTTCTCAACAGGTACACCATGGATTCTACTGGAGAAGAGGACCGACCTGCGTGGGAACATAGGTAAGTATGTATGTATGTTGGTGTGCATGTATGTATTAAAGTTATACTTTCAAGGTGTGTGTGTGATGTCTTTATTGGGGTATTTTTTTAGTAGTAGTACTACAGGTACCAGCGGGCCCGGTTTTCCGCCGCATGCTGGTACCTGTGGTTCTCCAAGTACCAGCTTGTGGGGGAGGCTTGCTGGGACTTGTAGTACTGCTACTAAAAACAATATTCATAACTTTCAACAAAGGCTATCAGCCCCCCATCCGCAGCCCATTGGATGGGGGGGACAGCCTCGGGCTTCATCCCTGGCCCTTGGGTGGCTGGGGGGGGGCCCTTGATTGAAGGGGTCCCCACTCCCCCAGGGTACCCCGGCCAGGGGTGACTAGTTGGATATTTGATGCCACAGCCGCAAGGCACTGTATAAAAGTGACCCCCGGCTGTGGCATTATCTGTCCAGCTAGTGGAGCCCGGTGCTGGTTTCAAAAATACGGGGGACCCCTACTCTTTTTGTCCCCCGTATTTTTGGAACCAGGACCAGGCACAGAGCCCGATGCTGGTTGTTTAAATATGGGGGAACCCCTGTCCATTTTTCCCCCATATTTCTGCAACCAGGATCGGCTCAAAGAGCCCGAGGCTGGTTTGCCTTAGGAGGGGGGACCCCACGCAATTTTTTTAAAAAATTTCACACATTTACCACCCCTTCCCACTGAAAAACATGCACGGATCTCATGGATCCGTGCATGCCTATACAAACACGGGATAAAAAAGCAGGTCTGGTTTTTTTTAGCACTTTTTCACGATTTGTATTTCATCACGGCAGTGTTTGGCTATTGTCGGCAGTGTTTGTGTTTTGCACTTTTTAGTAAATTACTGATTTCTACCAAATTGCAGGCGTATTTGACCGATGGTGTATTGATTCGTGATTTTTTCCTAGGACTTCCAAAATATTACGAATGCCCTCATCACTGCCGTGATTTTTGCTTAGTAAATTACCGAGATGACACATTGAAGAAAAAACGGCATCTCGGTCAAAATCGGGACCTTAGTAAATATACCCCTCTGTCTCCAGATACGACACTTCATTTCAGCTCAGAGGACTATGGTTGATTTAACTAGAGATCTCACACCCTTTGAGAGAATGTGCTCCCAATCGTCAGACCCCACTCATGTCATATCAGGCATTTATAAAATATTGTTACATGGCCATTTTTCTGTCGTCCCTTCCTTCTGTACAGCATGTTACGCTTACCTCATTCCCTGGGGGATTCATATTATATTGGACAAACATAGTGAGATTATGTCTCGCTGCTCCACCAGTTTAGAAGTAACAGAAACGCAGTATAAACTGCTTACCAGGTGGTATCAGTGTCCCTCTCTTTTACACAAGTTTTTTCCTTAGGTATCGCCCCTATGCTGGCGATGCGGTAAAGGAAGAGGTACTCTTATTCACATATGGTGGGATTGTCCAGTAATCACTATCTTTTGGGGTAAAATTATTAAACTCTCTACTGAAATATTAGGGTCCCCAGTTCCCACTGGACCCGATTTCTGGCTGCTCTCCCACACCACTATCCCCAAAGCAAAATACAAACAGTCCCTTCTTAAGCACCTTAATAATGCAGCAAGCTGTAGTGCCAGTTCATTGGCAGTCCCTTGACCCGCCCACGATTTGGGAGTGGTTTCAAAGGATAGAGTTTTATAGAACCATGGAAGATATTTATTATTCAGCACTAGAGAAGCACTCAGATTAGGGGGGTCATTCCGAGTTTATCGCACCAAGCAACTTTTTGCTGATGGTACGATCAACTAATCTTCGCCTATGGGAGAGTGTATTTTAGCATAGCAGGGCTGCGTTCGCTTGTGCAGCCCTGCTATGCTAAAAAAGTTTCACTCAAAAGAAGACCAGCCCTGCAGTTACTTACCCAGTGCGACGTATCCAGCGATGAAGGTCCCGGCTGTGACGTCAGACATCCGCCCTCCGTTCTCCTGGACACGCCTGCGTTTCTCTTACCACTCCCCGAAAACGGCTGGAAACGGTGAGTATCCGCCCCGGAACGCCTCCCCCTGTCCATCTTCATGCGATCACCGCTGCGATCACATTTGTCGTTGGCAGCGTCGTTGCCCAGCGACGATCGTCACCAGGCAATGACGCGCGTGTGCAAAGTGACCGCCGTGCATGCACATTTCCGAACCGTTCGCACCACAGTGAAGAACAGCTGCATGCGAATGGGTCGGAATGACCCCCTATGTTGCCACATGGTTTTCTTGGCAAGAATTCAAGACCACTTCAACCTATAAAGACTTGGGGCCTAATTCAGACCTGATCACTCACTAGCAGTTTTTTTCAGTCCTGCGATCAGATAGTCGCCACCTACAGGGGAATGTATTTTAGCTGTGCAAGTGTGCGATCGCATGTCCAGCCGAGCAGTACAAAAAAAACTTTGTGCAGTTTCTGATAGAGATGAGCGGGTTCGGTTTCTCTGAATCCGAACCCGCACGAACTTCATGTTTTTTTCACGGGTCCGAGCAGACTCGGATCCTCCCGCCTTGCTCGGTTAACCCGAGCGCGCCCGAACGTCATCATGACGCTGTCGGATTCTCGCGAGACTCGGATTCTATATAAGGAGCCGCGCGTCGCCGCCATTTTCACACGTGCATTGAGATTGATAGGGAGAGGACGTGGCTGGCGTCCTCTCCATTTAGATTAGGGTTGAGAGAGAGAGAGAGAGAGAGAGATTGACCTGAGGCTGTGATACTGTAGAAGAGAGTGCAGAGTTTAGTGACTGACGACCACAGTGACCACCAGACAGTGCAGTTGTTTGTTTTATTTAATATATCCGTTCTCTGCCTGAAAAAAACGATACACACAGTGACTCAGTCACATACCATATCTGTGTGCACTGCTCAGCCCAGTGTGCTGCATCAATGTATATATATATCTGACTGTGCTCAGCTCACACAGCTTATAATTGTGGGGGAGACTGGGGAGCACTGCAGTGCCAGTTATAGGTTATAGCAGGAGCCAGGAGTACATAATATTATATTAAAATTAAACAGTGCACACTTTTGCTGCAGGAGTGCCACTGCCAGTGTGACTAGTGACCAGTGACCTGACCACCAGTATATATAATATTAGTAGTATACTATCTCTTTATCAACCAGTCTATATTAGCAGCAGACACAGTACAGTGCGGTAGTTCACGGCTGTGGCTACCTCTGTGTCGGCACTCGGCAGCCCGTCCATAATTGTATATACCACCTAACCGTGTTTTTTTTTTCTTTCTTTATAGTCATACTAGTTACGAGTATACTATCTCTTTATCAACCAGTCTATATTAGCAGCAGACACAGTACAGTGCGGTAGTTCACGGCTGTGGCTACCTCTGTGTCGGCACTCGGCAGCCCGTCCATAATTGTATATACCACCTAACCGTGGTTTTTTTTTCTTTCTTTATACATACATACTAGTTACGAGTATACTATCTCTTTATCAACCAGTCTATATTAGCAGCAGACACAGTACAGTGCGGTAGTTCACGGCTGTGGCTACCTCTGTGTCGGCACTCGGCAGCCCGTCCATAATTGTATATACCACCTAACCGTGGTTTTTTTTTCTTTCTTTATACATACATACTAGTTACGAGTATACTATCTCTTTATCAACCAGTCTATATATTAGCAGCAGACACAGTACAGTGCGGTAGTTCACGGCTGTGGCTACCTCTGTGTCGGCACTCGGCAGCCCGTCCATAATTGTATATACCACCTAACCGTGGTTTTTTTTTCTTTCTTTATACATACATACTAGTTACGAGTATACTATCTCTTTATCAACCAGTCTATATTAGCAGCAGACACAGTACAGTGCGGTAGTTCACGGCTGTGGCTACCTCTGTGTCGGCACTCGGCAGCCCGTCCATAATTGTATATACCACCTAACCGTGGTTTTTTTTTCTTTCTTTATACATACATACTAGTTACGAGTATACTATCTCTTTATCAACCAGTCTATATATTAGCAGCAGACACAGTACAGTGCGGTAGTTCACGGCTGTGGCTACCTCTGTGTCGGCACTCGGCAGCCCGTCCATAATTGTATATACCACCTAACCGTGGTTTTTTTTTTCTTCTTTATACATACATACTACTACGACATCTCTTTATCAACCAGTCTATATTAGCAGCAGACACAGTACAGTACGGTAGTTCACGGCTGTGGCTACCTCTGTGTCTGCACTCGGCAGGCAGTCCGTCCATAATTGTATACCACCTAACCGTGGTTTTTTTTTCTTTCTTCTTTATACATACATAGTTACATAGACATCTCTTTATCAACCAGTCTATATTAGCAGCAGACACAGTACAGTACGGTAGTTCACGGCTGTGGCTACCTCTGTGTCTGCACTCGGCAGGCAGTCCGTCCATAATTGTATACCACCTAACCGTGGGTTTTTTTTCTTTCTTCTTTATACATACATAGTTACATAGACATCTCTTTATCAACCAGTCTATATTAGCAGCAGACACAGTACAGTACGGTAGTTCACGGCTGTGGCTACCTCTGTGTCTGCACTCGGCAGGCAGTCCGTCCATAATTGTATACCACCTAACCGTGTTTTTTTTTTCTTTCTTCTTTATACATACATAGTTACATAGACATCTCTTTATCAACCAGTCTATATTAGCAGCAGACACAGTACAGTACGGTAGTTCACGGCTGTGGCTACCTCTGTGTCTGCACTCGGCAGGCAGTCCATAATGGTATACTAGTATCCATCTCCATTGTTTACCTGAGGTGCCTTTTAGTTGTGCCTATTAAAATATGGAGAACAAAAATGTTGAGGTTCCAAAATTAGGGAAAGATCAAGATCCACTTCCACCTCGTGCTGAAGCTGCTGCCACTAGTCATGGCCGAGACGATGAAATGCCAGCAACGTCGTCTGCCAAGGCCGATGCCCAATGTCATAGTACAGAGCATGTCAAATCCAAAACACCAAATATCAGAAAAAAAAGGACTCCAAAACCTAAAATAAAATTGTCGGAGGAGAAGCGTAAACTTGCCAATATGCCATTTACGACACGGAGTAGCAAGGAACGGCTGAGGCCCTGGCCTATGTTCATGGCTAGTGGTTCAGCTTCACATGAGGATGGAAGCACTCAGCCTCTCGCTAGAAAAATGAAAAGACTCAAGCTGGCAAAAGCAGCACAGCAAAGAACTGTGCATTCTTCGAAATCCCAAATCCACAAGGAGAGTCCAATTGTGTCGTTTGCGATGCCTGACCTTCCCAACACTGGACGTGAAGAGCATGCGCCTTCCACCATTTGCACGCCCCCTGCAAGTGCTGGAAGGAGCACCCGCAGTCCAGTTCCTGATAGTCAGATTGAAGATGTCAGTGTTGAAGTACACCAGGATGAGGAGGATATGGGTGTTGCTGGCGCTGGGGAGGAAATTGACCAGGAGGATTCTGATGGTGAGGTGGTTTGTTTAAGTCAGGCACCCGGGGAGACACCTGTTGTCCGTGGGAGGAATATGGCCGTTGACATGCCAGGTGAAAATACCAAAAAAATCAGCTCTTCGGTGTGGAGGTATTTCACCAGAAATGCGGACAACAGGTGTCAAGCCGTGTGTTCCCTTTGTCAAGCTGTAATAAGTAGGGGTAAGGACGTTAACCACCTCGGAACATCCTCCCTTATACGTCACCTGCAGCGCATTCATAATAAGTCAGTGACAAGTTCAAAAACTTTGGGTGACAGCGGAAGCAGTCCACTGACCAGTAAATCCCTTCCTCTTGTAACCAAGCTCACGCAAACCACCCCACCAACTCCCTCAGTGTCAATTTCCTCCTTCCCCAGGAATGCCAATAGTCCTGCAGGCCATGTCACTGGCAATTCTGACGATTCCTCTCCTGCCTGGGATTCCTCCGATGCATCCTTGCGTGTAACGCCTACTGCTGCTGGCGCTGCTGTTGTTGCTGCTGGGAGTCGATGGTCATCCCAGAGGGGAAGTCGTAAGCCCACTTGTACTACTTCCAGTAAGCAATTGACTGTTCAACAGTCCTTTGCGAGGAAGATGAAATATCACAGCAGTCATCCTGCTGCAAAGCGGATAACTGAGGCCTTGACAACTATGTTGGTGTTAGACGTGCGTCCGGTATCCGCCGTTAGTTCACATGGAACTAGACAATTTATTGAGGCAGTGTGCCCCCGTTACCAAATACCATCTAGGTTCCACTTCTCTAGGCAGGCGATACCGAGAATGTACACGGACGTCAGAAAAAGACTCACCAGTGTCCTAAAAAATGCAGTTGTACCCAATGTCCACTTAACCACGGACATGTGGACAAGTGGAGCAGGGCAGGGTCAGGACTATATGACTGTGACAGCCCACTGGGTAGATGTATGGACTCCCGCCGCAAGAACAGCAGCGGCGGCACCAGTAGCAGCATCTCGCAAACGCCAACTCTTTCCTAGGCAGGCTACGCTTTGTATCACCGCTTTCCAGAATACGCACACAGCTGAAAACCTCTTACGGCAACTGAGGAAGATCATCGCGGAATGGCTTACCCCAATTGGACTCTCCTGTGGATTTGTGGCATCGGACAACGCCAGCAATATTGTGTGTGCATTAAATATGGGCAAATTCCAGCACGTCCCATGTTTTGCACATACCTTGAATTTGGTGGTGCAGAATTTTTTAAAAAACGACAGGGGCGTGCAAGAGATGCTGTCGGTGGCCAGAAGAATTGCGGGACACTTTCAACGTACAGGCACCACGTACAGAAGACTGGAGCACCACCAAAAACTACTGAACCTGCCCTGCCATCATCTGAAGCAAGAAGTGGTAACGAGGTGGAATTCAACCCTCTATATGCTTCAGAGGTTGGAGGAGCAGCAAAAGGCCATTCAAGCCTATACAATTGAGCACGATATAGTAGGTGGAATGCACCTGTCTCAGGCGCAGTGGAGAATGATTTCAACGTTGTGCAAGGTTCTGATGCCCTTTGAACTTGCCACACGTGAAGTCAGTTCAGACACTGCCAGCCTGAGTCAGGTCATTCCCCTCATCAGGCTTTTGCAGAAGAAGCTGGAGACATTGAAGGAGGAGCTAACACGGAGCGATTCCGCTAGGCATGTGGGACTTGTGGATGGAGCCCTTAATTCGCTTAACAAGGATTCACGGGTGGTCAATCTGTTGAAATCAGAGCACTACATTTTGGCAACCGTGCTCGATCCTAGATTTAAAGCCTACCTTGGATCTCTCTTTCCGGCAGACACAAGTCTGCTGGGGTTGAAAGACCTGCTGGTGACAAAATTGTCAAGTCAAGCGGAACGCGACCTGTCAACATCTCCTCCTTCACATTCTCCCGCAACTGGGGGTGCGAGGAAAAGGCTCAGAATTCCGAGCCCACCCGCTGGCGGTGATGCAGGGCAGTCTGGAGCGACTGCTGATGCTGACATCTGGTCCGGACTGAAGGACCTGACAACGATTACGGACATGTCGTCTACTGTCACTGCATATGATTCTCTCAACATTGATAGAATGGTGGAGGATTATATGAGTGACCGCATCCAAGTAGGCACGTCACACAGTCCGTACTTATACTGGCAGGAAAAAGAGGCAATTTGGAGGCCCTTGCACAAACTGGCTTTATTCTACCTAAGTTGCCCTCCCACAAGTGTGTACTCCGAAAGAGTGTTTAGTGCCGCCGCTCACCTTGTCAGCAATCGGCGTACGAGGTTACATCCAGAAAATGTGGAGAAGATGATGTTCATTAAAATGAATTATAATCAATTCCTCCGCGGAGACATTGACCAGCAGCAATTGCCTCCACAAAGTACACAGGGAGCTGAGATGGTGGATTCCAGTGGGGACGAATTGATAATCTGTGAGGAGGGGGATGTACACGGTGATATATCGGAGGGTGATGATGAGGTGGACATCTTGCCTCTGTAGAGCCAGTTTGTGCAAGGAGAGATTAATTGCTTCTTTTTTGGGGGGGGTCCAAACCAACCCGTCATATCAGTCACAGTCATGTGGCAGACCCTGTCACTGAAATGATGGGTTGGTTAAAGTGTGCATGTCCTGTTTTGTTTATACAACATAAGGGTGGGTGGGAGGGCCCAAGGACAATTCCATCTTGCACCTCTTTTTTCTTTTCTTTTTCTTTGCATCATGTGCTGATTGGGGAGGGTTTTTTGGAAGGGACATCCTGCGTGACACTGCAGTGCCACTCCTAAATGGGCCCGGTGTTTGTGTCGGCCACTAGGGTCGCTAATCTTACTCACACAGTCAGCTACCTCATTGCGCCTCTTTTTTTCTTTGCGTCATGTGCTGTTTGGGGAGGGTTTTTTGGAAGGGACATCCTGCGTGACACTGCAGTGCCACTCCTAGATGGGCCCGGTGTTTGTGTCGGCCACTAGGGTCGCTAATCTTACTCACACAGCTACCTCATTGCGCCTCTTTTTTTCTTTGCGTCATGTGCTGTTTGGGGAGGGTTTTTTGGAAGGGCCATCCTGCGTGACACTGCAGTGCCACTCCTAGATGGGCCCGGTGTTTGTGTCGGCCACTAGGGTCGCTAATCTTACTCACACAGCTACCTCATTGCGCCTCTTTTTTTCTTTGCGTCATGTGCTGTTTGGGGAGGGTTTTTTGGAAGGGACATCCTGCGTGACACTGCAGTGCCACTCCTAGATGGGCCCGGTGTTTGTGTCGGCCACTAGGGTCGCTTATCTTACTCACACAGCGACCTCGGTGCAAATTTTAGGACTAAAAATAATATTGTGAGGTGTGAGGTATTCAGAATAGACTGAAAATGAGTGTAAATTATGGTTTTTGAGGTTAATAATACTTTGGGATCAAAATGACCCCCAAATTCTATGATTTAAGCTGTTTTTTAGTGTTTTTTGAAAAAAACACCCGAATCCAAAACACACCCGAATCCGACAAAAAAAATTCGGTGAGGTTTTGCCAAAACGCGTTCGAACCCAAAACACGGCCGCGGAACCGAACCCAAAACCAAAACACAAAACCCGAAAAATTTCAGGCGCTCATCTCTAGTTTCTGAGTTGCCCAGGACTTACTCAGCCGCTGCGATCACTTCAGCCTGTCCGGGCCCGGAATTGACGTCAGACACCCGTCCTGCAAACGCTTGGACACGCCTGCATTTTTCCAAACACTCCCAGAAAATGGTCAGTTGCCATCCACAAATCCTTCTTCCTGTCAATCACTTTGCGTTCGGCTGTGCGAATGAATTCTTCATAAAACCCATCGCACTGCAATGATCCGCTTTGTACCCGCGCAATGTGCCTGCGCAGTTCTGACCTGATTACAGCGCTGCAAAAAAAGCTAGCGTGCAATCAGGTCTGAATGACTGCCTTCATTCATTTGGACTTAATACAACACACTCACTAACATAATTCAGGTAACTGACCCGATGATTAACTTGTTATTGTACATTGGGGGTAATTCTAAGTTGATCGCAGCAGGAAATTTTTTAGCAGTTGGGCAAAACCATGTGCACTGCAGGGGGGGGGGGGCAGATATAACATGTGCAGAAAGAGTTAGATTTGGGTGGGTAATTTTGTTTCTGTGCAGGGTAAATACTGGCTGCTTTATTTTTACACTGCAAATTAGATTGCAGATTGAACACACCACACCCAAATCTAACTCTCTCTGCACATGTTGTATCTGCCTCCCCTGCAATGCACATGGGGGGGTCATTCCGAGTTGTTCGCTCGGTAAATTTTTTCGCATCGCAGCGATTTTCCGCTTAGTGCGCATGCGCAATGTCCGCACTGCGACTGCGCAAAGTAAATTTACTATGCAGTTAGGAATTTTACTCACGGCTTTTTCTTCGTTCTGGTGATCGTAATGTGATTGACAGGAAGTGGGTGTTTCTGGGCGGAAACAGGCCGTTTTATGGGTGTGTGTGAAAAAACGCTACCGTTTCTGGGAAAAACGCGGGAGTGGCTGGAGAAACGGAGGAGTGTCTGAGCGAACGCTGGGTGTGTTTATGACGTCAAACCAGGAACGACAAGCACTGAACTGATCGCAGATGCCGAGTAAGGTTGAAGCTACTCAGAAACTGCTAAGAGGTGTGTAATCGCAATTTTGAGAATACTTTCGTTCGCAATTTTAAGAAGCTAAGATTCACTCTCAGTAGGCGGCGGCTTAGCGTGTGCAATGCTGCTAAAAGCAGCTTGCGAGCGAACAACTCGGAATGACCCCCATAGTTTTGACCATCTGCTAAAAAAAATTCCTGCTGCGATCAACTTGGAATTACCCCCATTGTTTGACTGCCCACTCTCTCCCCTACCACCCCACTTCCCCTATCTTTTCCCTCCCCCCCCCCCCCCCTCCTCCTCTCTACCCCTTGTCGTGTTGTCTGGTTACTGTTCTACCATATTGTAATTGTTCCTCAGTTTCTCCTGTAAATTTAGTTGTCTTCATGATGACTTATTGGAATATTTTAGCAAGATTGGCTTTCTTTGGTAGGATTACCTATACGCTGTTTTCTTATGTTACTGATGCCAAGCTGGGATGATATATTGCTATTTTTGTCTGTATGCCATTTCAATTTTGACATGTATATGTAAGTATCTCTAACTAGGTCTTTTCAGTACTTTGTTACTAGGCAATATCTAAATAGCTGAAGAGTTTAATCTATTGTTTTAAATCTGTTTGCAGATAGAAATGGCATTTGATTATTTCACATACAAAGGAATCAGATTTATCAATAATATATATACAGAGGAGGGTCTCAATTATGCAGAAAATGGATTTGAAGTTTGGGATGATGATGTCTACAATGTAACCTACCCCAAATCAGGTAATGTACATACCGTTTGTGTTGCATTTCCATGATAACTACTGTCAGGCTCACGTCAGGCTGTCTGTGTGTGTCTATATCTATATACTAGAGGTGAGCGGTTTGAATTTTAGAAAATCCAAATGCGCCTGAACTTCCAGAATCCGAGTTTACCTGAGCCAGGTAAACGTTAGACTCTGATTACAGATTGATGCAAATGTCATACTCCTGGCTTTGGATCCTACTCTGTTCTCAGGCACACTGCTGTGTGCTGTGCTGTACTCTGGTCAAGTGGCTGTGCTGTGTCCAGAGACTCCGGACCCATACAAGTGGCTGTCCTGCGTGCATCCACTCCACTGCTGCCTACGCACCTGTCTAGTGTCCAGTGCTGTGCTCCGCTCCAGTGCACACAAAAAAATCATAAAAGTTACAACTTTTTTTAAATAGTAATCAAAAAGCTTTAAAGTTAAGAAAAGTAAGAAATACCTTTTTTTTTTTTTTTTTTTTGCAGTACCCCACTGTTTATCTATTATGTAAAAGTACTGTGACTCAGCAGGCTGCGACCCACTGTGTATACATAATGTACAAGTACTGTACTGTACTGTGACTCTGCAGGCTGTACTCCACTGTGTATGCACAACACAAGTACTGTGACTCTGCAGGCTGTACTCCACTGTGTATCCACAACATACAAGTACTGTGACTCTGCATGCTGTACTCCACTGTGTATCCATAACATACAAGTACTGTCACTTCACAGGTTGTACCCTACTGCATTGACTCTATCATATACAGGGGTAGATGTACTGTATGAACCTACATTATGTACTTTAGTAATAGCTGCACTAGAGATGAGCGGGTTCGGTTCTCCGAGAACCGAACCCCCCCCGAACTCCACGTGGTTTACACGGGTCCGAGGCAAGCTAGGTTGTTCCCACCTGACTCGGAAAACCCGAACGAGGGAAAACATCATCATCCCGCTGTCAGATTCTCGCGAGATTCAGATTCCATATAAAGAGCTGCGCGTTGCTGCCATTTTCACTTGTGCATTGTAGAGAGAGCGGAGAGGACGTGGCTACGTTCTCTTAGTGGAAATCTCAATATCAGTGCTCAGTATCAGTGCTTACTTATTGCTGCTCAGTAATACTAGTAGTGTGTCTCTCTTGTGCTGCATCTTGCTGCTCAGTGTCAGTTCTCAGTATTATCCTCATCAGTGCTCAGTATCACTGCTCATTGTCTTGTGCTGCAGTGTGGTGCTCAGTATACTACAGCACATTACTAATAGTCCAGTGTCTTGCGCTGCATCTTGCTGCTCAGTGTCAGTTCTCAGTATTATCCTCATCAGTGCTCAGTATCACTGCTCATTGTCTTGTGCTGCAGTGTGGTGCTCAGTATACTACAGTAGATTACTAATAGTCCAGTGCTGCATCTTGCTGCTGTAGGGTGCTGTGGTAGTGTCCCGTCACTGCATAGGTCATCATCATTCCAGTCACAGTGGTATCTGGTATCTATCTAGTGGTATCTAATTCCAGACATAACCGCCGTCTAATTCCAGATATATTACTGGCATATAAGATTAGCTGAAGGCTGCATAAACCTGAGGCCATATAAGAGCCCATTTTTTTGTGATTGGTTGTTTATGACTAAGCAGTTGCTAGGTAGATTAGTGTTTTCTCTGGTATTTTTCCTATTGGATTATAGGGCTGTCCGTCAAGGGTTTAGGGGTTGGTCTCGGAATACTATATAAACCATAGTCATGTGCCTCAGACTTCCTCTTGCCATTTTGGAATGGCCCAGGAAGGCTGAGTACTTGACTGTTTTGTCATAGTGTCTTTATTGGTTTTATGTTCTTCTTATTATTTCTGCACGATTAGCTGTTCCCTCTGCCCTCCTCCTCTCTCCTCCTGTCCCTTTTTTTGCAGTGCCCTGTGCCTCCTTCCCCACATCTGGCATCCGCGTTCCCGCAGGTCCGCGCCCCCCCCCCCCCCTCCCGGCGCCTCTTGTATGCCGCAGCGTGTACTGAGCGCGGCCTCCCCTGCAGCAGTCCCCCCATCCCTTTGGTCTCAGCGTGGACGGACCGCGGCGGCCAGCGCTGCTAATCCTGCTGCTCGCCCAGCGGGCGTGCTGCCGCGACCGCGGCGGGTGGTGCTCTGGCAGGCCGGGGCCATCCGCGATGGGCATAATATGCGGGCGGCTCCCTCACCTGGTCCTCCGGCTTTTCGGCGCGGCCCTCGTCCTCTCCCCTGTTGCGGCTCCGGCCAGCGGCGCTGGGCCCACGTGTTGCCTGGCGTCTTGGAGCGGGCCGCCGGCGGGGGAGGGGGAGCTGCGGCCGCGGGGGTCCCCTGATTCAATGGGGCATCAGGTGTTCCCTGTGCCCTGGGTTTTTGGGTTTTCCATGCTGCTACCCCTGGGCTCCCCCACGCTGGGGGGTCAGGTTTGGGATATTTTCTGTTCTGGGGGGGGGGGTAGTGTTGTGGGTACCCGTGCTTTTGGGGGGATGGGTTTTGGCGCAAGGGGTCGCTGGCTCCTGTCCTGGGTGTCACTGGCCTAGTAAATGGGGTATTGCACGGGCATTGCAGTTCGTAGCTCTGGCTCGGGCACCTTGGCCTACGGTGGCCGGGCTACGGTTGCGGAGGCCGCAGCGGCCCCTCCCGGGGTTGGCGCAGTGCTGGCGCCGCAGCGGTGGTATGGCCTGTCGCGCAGTGCCCTGGGGGGAGGGGGGCTACCAGATCGGATTCATGGGGGGAATGTTTTGGTTGGCTTTGGACCCCGGGCTCCCGGGTGTTACCGCCTGGGGCCCCCGGCTTGCACATAGGGGTGGGTGGGCTTTGTTGTCGATTAGGGTCTACGCTGGGGGTCGGCCTGCTGGGGTTCCCCATGGGGAGTTGTGGTACTACGGTGTGCCCCTGTGCCCACTGTGGGCGTTCTTCATGGTCCCTGGTCCACTGGGTGGGTGCGATCAGCTGCCCCCTCCTGTTGGTGGCTCTGTTGCCCGCCCTCCCCCCCCCCCCGGATGGGCGTGGAGGGGGTTGCTGATGGTTTTTCCCCAGGCCCCCCTGGCTGGCTCCCATCGCCGGCCCCAGCCCCTCGCGGTTGCGCAGTCATTCCCCACCCCATCCCAGCGACGCTTGGTTGCGCGGCGGTTCCTGTTCCCTGTTTGCGCTCCCTCTTTTCTTCCCAGCTGCATGTTGTCCTGTTCGGGCGTCTCCTGGACCGCGGATTGGGGGTCCGCGAGTCGAAGGCCGGGAGAAGATTCGGTGTCTGCTGGAGAGGTTCGGTCGGGATCGTCATCGGCTGGAGTGGTTCCGGGTCCATAAGGTAACGGTGAGCATGCTGTTTCGTTGTTCTTTAGCATTGTTTTGTCTAGTTTGTGTTTCCTCATTTTCCCCGGGCGCCCGCATAGAGTGGCCTAGCTTACTGAGCGTCGCGCGGCTGCAGGGCAGGGGTACATAGGGGTGCCGGTGGCTGCGGGCATGTCGGCTCCCTGATGTGTTGGTGGTAGGTTCATGGTGCTATGTAAGTAGTAGCGGGCTGTGCGGACGGTGGGATGGCGGTGTTGCTGCTGCACGGGACTGTGGTCGTACGCCGGTGCCCAGGCCTTGGACTGTCCTGTCGGCCCGGGCTCCCGCCTGAGATGGTGGGGGTTTAGTGTGTGCGTCGGATTTTGGTAGGCGTGGGGGTAAATTATCGCGTTCCCCACTCTTGCGGGGCGGTAACATAACCGGGTACGTACCCCGATCGCGAGAGGAACACTTTCCACTCCGTCTGGGGCCAGGGGTAGCACGGACAGCCCTTCCGCTGTTCCCGTAGGTGCCCATGTCTGTCAATTTGTCCCAGCCATATGGGGTTTTGTTTCTAATGCCTTTTCAAATGCTTCCTGCAGGGGGCATTTTTCTGTCTGTTGACTGGTCCTTGTGTTTGGGTGACATTGCGGTTGGGTTTCCTGCTGTTTGGAGTTGTGCTCTGCGTCCACTTTTTCACCATCTTCCCTTCTCTGGTGTCTGTTTCCTATTTCTGGGGTTTTTCCATTGGGGAGCATTTTTTCTGCATGGGTTTGTCTGTCACCTGTTGGTTTGGTTCTGCACGTTTTGCATGGCTGTAACTTACAGGACGCTTTTGGTGCTGGCTCAGGGCCGTGTTTTCTGTCTCAGGGTGCTTCTTGGGGGTGGTTCCCGTTTTTCTTTCATGATCGTCGGCCTCCCTCCCCCTCCACCTGTATGTCATCTGGTTCCCAGCAGTTGTCGGCGCAACGTTTCCCTGCGTGCGACCCGGGCATGTCCCCTGGGGTGCGAGGCATGGTTGTGCTTCCTTTGCTACATTCCGTGCATTGGTGCTTGGGACAGCTAGTGAGTTGTCTTTTTGAGCCTGATTTGTGTCTACGGGCGGCCGGGTCGGCCCGGCGCCTTTGGACGGGCTAGGGCGGCTCCTCCCGTGCTCCGGACGATGACTCCGATGGCAGGGTTTCATTGGCTTTCGGGGGTAGGTTTGTTTGCTCCGGCGAGGTGGTTTTTTATTAGGTCGCCTTAGGTACTTTGAGAGCCTTGGTCTGAGAGTTTTTTCCCGGGTTGGCAGGTCCGGGGCGTCTGCCCTTGCGGGCACTTCTTTTCGCTCCGTACTACTGTGGCTGGCGGATATCCATGGCCTTCATGGGATGGGCGTCGGGGCATCCTATGGCTGTAGCTGTTGCGTGGGCTCATCCATTTCAGTATATTTAGGTGAAGTTGCGGTGGTCCCATCTGGGTCCGGCCAGGCGGGGCGTAGTCTGGTTCGGGCAGGTTGCGCTGTTCGGGCTAGTTTTCATGCTGGTTTTACTCAGGCGTGCCGGGTCAGTGGATGGTGACCGGTGACTGGTCATTTTTGAACTCCGGTTTGCCTGTCGGTGATTTTCTGGCGGGCGCCTGGATGGTGGTCGGTTCGGCAGCACGGGTACAGTGCATGGGTCAATACAGTGAGGATTTGCATGGCCCCTGCGCTTGGAGGCCGCGCCAATCATGGGCGTTCCTTTTTTTCCTGTGCAGACTTGCGGGTTCTGAGGGGGTTTGGGGTGGCCGGGGTCATTAGTTTTCCCCCTTTTTAGAGCGCAGGCGCTTACGGATGGTGACACACTGCCTATGGCGTGGGTGGGTGTCCGGTGCGGCCTTTGGTGGGGGGCCACTTTCTTTTGTGTACCCTCCTTGGTCCGCTTCGCGGGTTTTCAGTTTCTGCAGCTTTACGGCTATGGTGGTTGCAGGGTACCCATTTCCTTGCGGATTGGGGCGACTACGCCTGCTGCGACGGTGGGTTCTTCAGTGGCAGCGTTAGGTTCTGGGCTGCTGGGGATATGCGTGATATACAGCCTCTGGGCGTTTTGGGTATGGTTTGGGCTATTGATACCCATTTCCTTGCGGATCAGGGCTGTTTGCGCATGCTGCAGTGGCCGGTTTTTCAGCGGGTGCTGGGTTGAGGGGAGTCTATGTGCTATGCAGACTCGTTGAATACGGTCTTTCGGGCTCTGGTACCCATTCCTTGCGGACTGGGGGCCGTTGCGGGTGCTGTGGCGGCACGTTCTTCAGTGGCAGCGCTTCGGGTGCTGTGCTGCGGGGACTGTGCTTTGTATGGTGATTTAGGATTGGGGTGGGCAGCCACGGAGTCCGCCACGACAGCTATTCAGGAGCTGGGCCGTTGGCGGTAGGCTTCTTAGGTCCTATTGCTTGCGGATTGGGGTGGCTACCATGAGGCTGCCACAGGGTCCTCCACAGCAGCTATTCAGGAGATGGGCCGTTGGAGGTATACTTCTTAGGTCCTAATCCTTGCGGAGTGGGGTGGCTACCATGCGGCAGCCACAGGGTCCTCCACGGCAGCTGTTCAGGAGCTGGGGAGTTGGAGGTGTACTTCTTAGGTCCTATTCCTTGCGGATTGGGGAGGCTACCATGCGGCAGTCACAGGGTCCTCCACGACAGCTGTTCAGGAGCTGGGCCGTTTGGAGGTATACTTCTTAGGTCCTATTCCTTGCGGATTGGGGTGGCTACCATGCGGCAGCCACAGGGTCCTCCACGGCGGCTGTTCAGGAGCTGGGGCGTTGGAGGTATACTTCTCATAGGTCCTATTCCTTGCGGATTGGGGTGGCTATATTGTTATATTCTATGTCCCGCACCAGACTAAACTATTACAATTCCAGTGATAGCATTGTATTCAAAATAGAAACCAGCTAATAGTCATATTCCTCTTCCGGGATTCAAATGAGAAATGCTGTAGGTGCTCCTGCAATCAAAATAAACCTTACACAAAACAACATGTTTGTTGCAAAAGGGGCAACAAAAAGAGTAGATTGCTTTTTGGAGCACTCTTTTATCACAATTTAATGTATAAGTCAATATGATATGATTATAGTCGATTAAAACGTAACCTTTAATTATTTCTTTTAAAATGAAAAGGGGTATTCTGAGTGGCGTAGACCTATATGTATCTGCCACCCTAAGATTTGTCACTAATTCGACCAATATTTTTCCTATGGTGAAAATATCATAGTCCAGATGCTACAAAGTCTCAAATTCGACCAATATTTTTCCTGTGGTGAAAATATTAACCATCATAGTCAAGATGCTACCGTCTATATATTATCTTATCTATGTGTGAAATACACACCTCAAATGCATAGCATCGTTCAAGAAAAGTTATTATAACTTTCTAATTGAATTTATTGCTCATAGATTTGAACGCATCTATGCTGTTAAGCAATCATGATTAGATTCCAGCTATATTTTCTATTCAAAACACCTGTAGCAATTCCAGCTTGTATAGTATCCAGCAAATTTCTGGACCTATGTAACCGATAAATTTCTCTCTATTCCCTATACCCATGTCCTGTTCACAATGGCAGAGGGTATGGGTTCCATGATCCTAATGCAGTCTAATTAAGTCCTTATGTGAAAAATTTCACTAAATTGGCCCTTGTCTTGCCCATTAGCATAATTCAAGAAAACATAGAGAAGCTAATTACCATAGAGGTTAGCATAAATAATTCTCAATACCACAGCAAAGGCATTGTGTAGCCCTTAATGCATGGATCACATTTTTTCTCTCAATAGTTTCCTGAGGATATGTCTCGTACCTGTAACAATTCTGGCTTATAATAATACCTGTAACAATTCTGGCTTATATTTTATCAGATAAATTTCTGGACTAGTGTAACAGAGTAAATTCTTTCTATCCCCTATATCCATGATACCACAGCAGAAGCATTAAGAATATTTTGCATGGTCATGAAATAAATGCATGTACCAAATGTGACCCTCAATGTATGAAAAACACTGTGCTGGGTGATAAATTTATACAGATATAGATGCCGTACTGAGCTGTTTATCTACAGTCTTAGCTGGTTCAAAAAACATATAGCATGTTGTTCCCATAATTACAATACTGCAGCATATCGTTCACCAATGGAATCCATGTTTTTTTGAACAAACCCTGTAATGAGAGCATGGACGAATTGCCGACTGTGAAATTAAATCTATTTTTTCACAGTATAGTATAATGTTACTGTAATTTATACATTTAATAACCTAAGCCATTAATGAGTTGTGGATTCTAATAACGTCATACATCTATATAGCACAATAGTGTTCAAAGAGAATAGTACAGTCCGATGTGCCGTCTCCCTCATCTGCTGCCCAATATCATCGTGGAGCGGATACTGGGTGAGAGTAAGGGTGATTGCCGGGCTGATGGAAACATAGATTCAGCGTCACTTTGTCATCCTGTATCTGGTGTTACGTGGACCCTGTTGCCTCTGGCATTGCAGAGTCCAGATTCGCCAGCAGGAAACAGGTGAACGCTAGGAAAAAGGGATAGAAAGTGCAGGTTATATATTTCCTTTAGCCTGGATAATTCACTGCTAATATGGTGGTAATGCTTCAGTTGTATTTTCAGATATATTTCCAATAAATGCTGCCAATCAGACAAGGACCAAAGAATACGTAGGCTAACTAACTATTGACATAATCCTGATGCTCCAGCTGCATTTTCTAAAATATCATGTTTAAAGTTATAGCCGCAAATTAGACAAGGGACCAGAAAAACACATGAGCAGGTGTAATCGGTGGTAAGCTGTCTAGGTCACCTGTGCAGTGCGGGATGGCCGTTCTCAGTGTGCCATTCGCGGCTTCCTGCTGCTGCAGTGCAATGAGGAATAGCCGTTCTATCAATGTGCCATTCGCGGCTCCCCGCTGCTGTAGACTGCCGTGACCGTTCGGCTACGGTCTTCAGACCAGGACTGAACGTACGTTTCACCACGTCGGCTTGATCACCAGTCAGCCTGACGTGGTACAGACAGTCACTCCATTTAACTTTCAGCTAACCAATCTCTATCGTTGGTAATCAAATCAGCGCCCAAGGGTCACCTGTAATTACTTTGATAGTTAAAGAGTCTAAACTCCCGTATGTCAAAATCAGTGTTTAAAAAGTCTATTAACGTAAGTGTTTAATTGTATCGGAGAGACACCTTTCTTTAGATATATTATGCGCCCTATGGACACCTGTTATCACTCATATAGTCCTAAGGTCCAAACTTCCTTACATCCAAATCATTATTTTACAGAGCTATGCACGCGATTGTTTGATTTCAAATAACTATAATCGGGAGACACATCTTACTTTTAAAGACAATAGGCACCTCAATTACTGGGATACAATTAAAATGGTTTTTGTATCAGCGTGATCATAAAGTTGTTGTTTTAATATTGGAGGAGATACCCGGAACTGTAGCAATTCAATGTCGGAGATTTGTTATATATATTGGAGAGATGATGTTTTAAATATGTCCCATACAATTTGTTCTATACTAAAGGATATTTTATCAACAGATTCAGCTGTGTACCAGTCCTTGCAGATTGTTTGGTGAACGAGTAATATTGAGATGAGTGAGGCGGTTTAGAGAGTGGAAAATGGGAAATAAAGGAAAAGAAAAAGAAAAAAGAGGGAGATAAAAGAAAAATATATGATTGGTTATACTACGTGGCAATACGTGATATGTGTGTTGTATGTGGACAGAAAAAAGAAGAAAAGAGAAAGAAGAAAGAAAAAGGAGGGGGAAAGAGAGCATTTATTTACTGTCGTGGTAATATCCTAATAATCATATGTAAATATATGTGTTAAAGATTAAATAATATGTGAATATTGTGCATGAATGAAACCGGAAAAGATTAGTGTCATGTACGTGTAAGTGTATAATAATGCCATTTGCGCTACATATGTATACGTTTGTATCTAATTAAGTGAAAAAAAAAACCTTAAATCTAGATGAATCTGCTAAGCAGAGAGACATCTATATATCTCTAATTTTTATGTGTACGTGTATATCTCTGTGTGTCTCATAGATTGTTTTGTGTTATTTGAATCATAAATAATGGTGAACAAAAGAATATCGGATTGTGTACATAATAAAAAAACCAGGTAACCCACTGCAAAACTGTGTAAGTGAAATTAGTTAAAACCTGATGTATATGTGAAAAGCGTGTTAGAAATGGTTGTTGATTGTCAATAGAATGATCATATATGTAGAGAATGTCATATCACTCCCTTCAACATAGTGCCTTTAATCCTTGATTGGATAAAGGGGCCCTTGATCATTTGTATAAATATAAGGATCCCCATATCTAAGTGGCATGTTATCTATATGTTGCATCATGCCATTTCATTCGCAGTATCCCGTTCCTCATCTCATGATTCTATCAATGAGATTAATATATTAGTTCTGGTCTGCTGGTGCACTTCGTTCTAGCTATTGGCTCCTATCCTGGTGTGGGTGCATAAATATTCCTTCAGTTCTATGACCATATGCTCTCTCATATAGAAAACCCCTATCATAGAGAGGCATCTTTATTTATAAAAAACAATTGAATAGGAATATCTCTTTCCTAATATTGGGATTATAGAAACACTGTAAAATTTATGTGCTCATTCAGGCCTTTTGGTGCTAAGCATCCTAGTCTGAATGTCCATTCACTCTCCCTTCTTAACAGTTCCTTCATTGTGTCCCCTCCACGAATACCCATTTTGATTCTTTCCAGGCCAAAAACTTGAATTTGATGTGAGACATTGTCACGATATTGATGGAAGTGTCTCGCTACGGTTGTGATCTGTTTGAAATTATTCATGTCTTTTGCCGCATTCCGGATATTTCCCACATGTTCTAGGACTCTCATTTTGAACATTCTAGTGGTAATTCCTACATACCTCATGCCACACGTGCATAATAGGCAATAGCTTCTCTATGTTTTCTTGAATTATGCTAATGGGCAAGACAAGGGCCAATTTAGTGAAATTTTTCACATAAGGACTTAATTAGACTGCATTAGGATCATGGAACCCATACCCTCTGCCATTGTGAACAGGACATGGGTATAGGGAATAGAGAGAAATTTATCGGTTACATAGGTCCAGAAATTTGCTGGATATTATACAAGCTGGAATTGCTACAGGTGTATTGAATAGAAAATATAGCTGGAATCTAATCATGATTGCTTAACAGCATAGATGCGTTCCAATCTATGAGCAATAAATTCAATTAGAAAGTTATAATAACTTTTCTTGAACGATGCTATGCATTTGAGGTGTGTATTTCACACATAGATAAGATAATATATAGACGGTAGCATCTTGACTATGATGGTTAATATTTTCACCACAGGAAAAATATTGGTCGAATTTGAGACTTTGTAGCATCTTGACTGATATTTTCACCATAGGAAAAATATTGGTCGAATTAGTGACAAATCTTAGGGTGGCAGATACATATAGGTCTACGCCACTCAGAATACCCCTTTTCATTTTAAAAGAAATAATTAAAGGTTACGTTTTAATCGACTATAATCATATCATATTGACTTATACATTAAATTGTTATAAAAGAGTGCTCCAAAAAGCAATCTACTCTTTTTGTTGCCCCTTTTGCAACAAACATGTTGTTTTGTGTAAGGATTGGGGTGGCTACCATGCGGCAGTCACAGGGTCCTCCACGGCAGCTGTTCAGGAGCTGGGGCGTTGGAGGTGTACTTCTTAGGTCCTATTCCTTGCGGATTGGGGTGGCTACCATGCGGCAGTCACAGGGTCCTCCACGGCAGCTAATCAGGAGGTGGTCCGTTGTAGGTATACGTTTAGGTCCTATTCCTTGCGGATGGGGGTGGCTACCGTGCAGCAGCCACAGGGTCCTCCACGGCAGCTATTCAGGAGGTGGTCCGTGGAGGTATGCTTACTATAAGTCCTTCTGCATGTGGATAATGTTTAGTTGCGCCTGTTGCGCTAACCCAAAAACTTGTTTACCCGTATGTTTTTGAACAGGTAGCGTTCAGGAATCGAGGGTGTGAAGTGAATTTTTTAATTTTCCTCCGAGGGGGCCTAATTACAATTGGCTCATCAAAGGTCCACGGGAGGTTTTTTGAGTTTTCTCCTTCACTTGGGTTAATTCTGTTCTCTGTCGTTTGGTTTTCCTATGTGATGTATGTCAGTGTGATGATTTTAGGGTGTTTTCCTTTTGCAGCCGTCGATGGTTTGAATAGGAGTGGCTGGTTGGCCACTCTTACAATTCTTGGGCAGCAGGGCATTCCTTGGTGCGTAGGACAGCTGATGTTTTGGTCAGGGTGGTTTGTTGGTTGGGTGTCCGTGGTTAAGGGATACTGTGGGGTATTTGTACAGCTCCTTTGCCACCGTGAGCATAGTTGGGGTCGTCCTGGCGGTATTGTCCTGCGTTTTGGGCGGCGCTGATAGGGGTCGCGTCTACAGCATCTACCTCAATTTGTTCATTAAGGCTGATTTCATGGGCCACGTTGTCACTGGCCGGAGATCCGTTTTGGGTGGTCAATTAGTCCAGCGTTTTTTCATTGGAGGGGGCGGTGCTTTTCTCAGCTATTGAGAAAGCCCGCCAGATGGTAATTCTGCTGTTTAGTTGTTGTTACGGCTTTTAGGTGGAGTAGTTGTCAGCAGTGGCGGATCCAGGGGGGAGGGGGCACTCAGGCCCGTGCCCCCCTGTCATTTCTGGCGTCCGTCCCCTCCGTCCCCCGTTCTCCCCCTGCGCTCCCCCGTTCTCCCCCGGCGCCGCACAGGGAGATGACGGGCGCCCGCTGAGATTGTGTTACCAGCGGGCGCTCGTCTCCCTGCACAGCGGTAGCCGGAGGCAGGAGCTCAGTACTGAGCTCCGGCTTCCGGCGCTGTCACTGTGCGCCGTGCGCTATGGGAGAGACGTCAGTCATGACGTCTCTCTCATAGTGCTGAGGAGCGGACGCCCAGGGAGGAGGAGGACTGCAGCGGCACGGGAACGGGGCTCGGTAAGTATGTTTTTTTCTTCCTTAATGCAGCGGGGGCATCTCCTGGGGGCAAACTATGGGGGACATTACTACTGGGGGGCATCAACAAGGGGCATTACTACTGGGGGGGCAAACTACTGGGGGCATTATAACTGGGGGGCATCTACTGGGGGCATCACTACTGAGGGGTCATCTATTGGGGGCAGCTACTGGGGGACATTTTTACTGGGGGCCATCTACTGGGGGCATTACTACAGGGGGGTCATCTATTGGGGCAAACTCATAGGGGGCATTATTACTGGGGGGTCATCTATTGGGGGCAGCTACTGGAGCATTATTACTGGGGGGCATCTACTGGGGGCATTACTACTGGGGGGTCATCTATTGGGGGCAGCTACTGGGGGACATTTTTACTGGGTGGCATCTACTGGGGGCATTATTACTGGGGGGCATCTACTGGGGGCATTACTACTGGGAGATCATCTATTGGGGCAAACTTATAAGGGGCATTACTACTGGGGGCAAACTACTGGAGGACATTATTACTGGGGGGTATCTACTGGGGGAAAACTGCTGGGGGACTATTACTGGGGGCCAACTACAAAGGTGCCAACTACTGGCGGCGTAACTACAGGGGCTAAACTACAGGGGGGCCAAACTACTGGGGGCTTAACTACAGGGGCCAAACTACTGGGGGATAACTACAAGGGCCAAACTACTGGGGGCATTACTACTGAAGGCTAAGCTACAAGGGGGCATAACTACAGGGACTAAACTACAATGGGGCAAACTACTGGGGGCATTACCACTGGGAGGCTAAACTAAAGGGGGCAGGGGTAAACTACTGGGGTCATGACTGCAGGGGAATTACCACTGGGGGCATAATGACTGGGGGCATTACTACAGGCAACATTACTACTGGGGGCAATACGGGCATTGCAAAAGGGGCACCACTACTTGGGGGTCTATATAAGGGGCACTACCAGTACAGTGGACATTGCATAATGAGCGCTACAACTGTGGGCATTGTATAAGAAGCGCCACCTCACATGCACCGAAGCCGCACGCAAATGTACTTGCCCCTTCTATGGTGCCCCCCCTATCATTTTCTTCTGGATCCGCCCCTGGTTGTCAGGCATCCTCTGCTTGTACTGCGTCAGCGGCAGTTCTACAAGGAGGATGGGGTTTGTCTTCTCCGGCTGGAGTTTTCGGGTTTTCTTAACTGGGGTTTTGGTCCTTTCCGTTAGCGATCTTGTTTTCCTGGTTTTTATTGGTTTGGATGGCGGGGCGGTTTATTAAACCTTTGTGGCGGGAAGTCGCTACCAACCAGCGGTCAGATGGGCATAAGTGGTCATTGTGGGGCACCCTCTTTAGAAGGACGGCAGGTGTGTCCTTTCCTTGCGGTTGGACATTTAGACGTTCCCTTGCGGGAACCGAACGTTTGCCAGAGAAAAGAGTGGTGAGTCCTGCACAATGCGGGTTATGCAGGGAGGAAGCGGTGTTGTGGTTTAGTCCCCTCCTCAGTTTTTGTGTTTCAATCTAAATGACTGGAGCTGGTGTCCGGTAGCGACTTTTCCTTTGCCATCCTCCAATATAAAATCAATTCAATTACAATTATAGTTTAAAGAACAGGTCAGCGTTCAATAAATATCGTCTGACCTTTAACTACAGCTAACCGTGTCCGTGTCGTTATTTTAGTGTGTCGTTTATTTAGTGGTAAGCTAGCTTAAAGAAGTGTTTATGTCAATCTCAATAAAATTATGGGCGCCTTATTCCACACATTAAAAAATGGATAACAAAAATGTGGAGGGTAAAACAGGGAAAGATCAAGATCCACTTCCACCTAGTACTGAAGCTGCTTCCACTAGTCATGGCAGAGACGATTCAATGCCATCAACGTCGTCTGCCAAGGCCGATGCCCAATGTCATAGTAGAGAGCATTTAAAATCGAAAAAGCAAAAGTTCAGTAAATTGACCCAAAAATCTAAATTAAAATCATCTGGGGAGAAGCGTAAACTTGCCAATATGCCATTTACGACACGGTGTGGCAAGGAACGGCTGAGGCCCTAGCCTATGTTCATGGCTAATGGTTCAGCTTCACATGAGTATGGAAGCACTCATCCTCCCGCTAGAAAAATGAAAAGAGTTAAGCTGGCAAAAGCACAGCAAAGAATTGTGCGTTCTATATCTCAAATCCCCAAGGAGAGTCCAAATGTGTCAGCGGGTGCGATGCCTGACCTTCCCAACACTGGACGGGAAGAGGTGGCTCCTTCCACCATTTGCACGCCCCTTGCAAGTGCTGGAAGGAGCACCCACAGTCCAGTTCCTGATATTCAAATTGAAGATGTCACTGTTGAAGTACACCAGGATGAGGATTTGGGTGTTGCTGGCGCTGAGGAGGAAATTGACAAGAAGGATGCTGATGGTGAGGTGGTTTGTTTAAGTCAGGCACCCGGGGAAACACCTGTTGTCCGTGGGATGAATAAGGCCATTGACAATCACCTCTTCGGTGTGGAATTATTTCATCAGAAATGCGGACAACTGGTGTCAAGCCATGTGTTGGCCTTGTCAGGGCCGGTGCAAGGTTTCTTGGCACCCTAGGCAAAACTACTGCCTACTGCCCCTTCACCCTACTCACTCTTCAGGTGAAAGGCATACTGCTGCTCTCCCCCACCTACAGACTGTTGCATGGCTGCTCTTTTCTCCCAATCTGTGTGGTTTCCTGCTGCTCTCACCCCCCCTACTCTTTTAAATGTCTTCTGTTCTATCCCCTCCATCATCTGTGTGCATGCTGCAGCACATCCCCCCCAGACTGTGTGCATGCCTGATGCTCATCTGCCCCCCCCCCTCCCCCAGACTGCTGCTCTCCCCATCAAATGCAGAGAGTGCACTGTGCAGCCACCTTACCTGCAGGCTGCGATGCAGAGTTGGGACTGAGTAGTCTGTGAAAGAGCCTTGAATGAAGAGCAGTGATGTTTGTCACACTGAGCCAGGACTCCAGGAGCTGTCAAAATTACTGCCTGTGCCCGGGTGGAGGTGGAGCTGGAGGCTGCAATATAGAGGCTTGGCAGTTGCGGCTACTGTAGATTAGTGATGAGCGGGTTCGGTTTCTCGGAAACCGAACCCCCCCGAACTTCACCCTTTTTACACGGGTCCGAGCCATACTCTGATTCTCCCGTATGGCTCGGTTAACCCGAGCGCGCCTGAACGTCATCATCCCGCTGTCGGATTCTCGCGAGATTCGGATTCTATATAAGCAGCCTCGCGTCGCCGCCATTTTCACTCATGCATTGGAAATGTTAGGGAGAGGACGTGGCTGGCGTCCTCTCCGTTTATTCATTGTTGAGTTGATGCAAATATTTGTGCTTGCTTATATCATTGTGGGGACTGGGGAGCAGCTTTATATTAATATAGGAGGAGTACAGTGCAGAGTTTTGCTGATCAGTGTCCACCAGTTTTATCCGTTCTCTGCCTGAAAAAAACGCTCCTTATCTGTGCTCAGTGTGCTGCATATATCTGTGCTCACACTGCTTAATTGTGGGGACTGGGGAGCAGCAGTATTATATAGCAGGAGTACAGTGCAGAGTTTTGCTGACAGTGACCACCAGTATACGTTGTCTGCCTGTAAAAACACTCCATATCTGTGCTCAGTGTGCAGCTTTATTGTGGGGACTGGGGACCACCAGTATAATATTATATAGGAGGAGTACAGTGCAGAGTTTTGCTGACCAGTGACCACCAGTATATAATATATAGCATTACGGTACAGTAGGCCACTGCTGTACCTACCTCTGTGTCGTCAAGTATACTATCCATCCACATTCTATACCTGTGGTGCATTTTAGTTTTGCAGTTTGCTGACACAGTGACCACCAGTATATATAGCAGTACGGTACGGAAGGCCACTGCTGTACCTACCTCTGTGTCGTCAAGTATACTATCCATCTACATTCTATATCTGTGGTGCATTTTAGTTGTGCAGTTTGCTGACACAGTGACCACCAGTATATATAGCAGTACGGTATGGAAGGCCACTGCTGTACCTACCTCTGTGTCATCAAGTATACTATCCATCTACATTCTATACCTGTGGTGCATTTTAGTTTTGCAGTTTGCTGACACAGTGACCACCAATATATATAGCAGTATGGTACGGAAGGCCACTGCTGTACCTACCTCGGTGTCGTCAAGTATACTATCCATCTACATTCTATACCTGAGGTGCATTTCAGTTGTGCGCAGTATATATAGTAGTAGGCCATTGCTATTGATACAAGCATATAATTCCACACATTAAAAAATGGAGAACAAAAATGTAGAGGTTAAAATAGGGAAAGATCAAGATCCACTTCCACCTCGTGCTGAAGCTGCTGCCACTAGTCATGGCCGAGACGATGAAATGCCATCAACGTCGTCTGCCAAGGCCGATGCCCAATGTCATAGTAGAGAGCATGTACAATCCAAAAAACAAAAGTTCAGTAAAATTACCCAAAAATCAAAATTGAAAGCGTCTGATGAGAAGCGTAAACTTGCCAATATGCCATTTACGACACGGAGTGGCAAGGAACGGCTGAGGCCCTGGCCTATGTTCATGGCTAGTGGTTCAGATTCACATGAGGATGGAAGCACTCATCCTCTCGCTAGAAAAATGAAAAGACTTAAGCTGGCAAAAGCACAGCAAAGAACTGTGCGTTCTTCTAAATCACAAATCCCCAAGGAGAGTCCAATTGTGTCGGTTGCGATGCCTGACCTTCCCAACACTGGACGGGAAAAGCTTGCGCCTTCCACAATTTGCACGCCCCCTGCAAGTGCTGGAAGGAGCACCCGCAGTCCAGTTCCTGATAGTCAAATTGAAGATGTCAGTGTTGAAGTACACCAGGATGAGGATATGGGTGTTGCTGGCGCTGGGGAGGAAATTGACATGGAGGATTCTGATGGTGAGGTGGTTTGTTTAAGTCAGGCACCCGGGGAGACACCTGTTGTCCGTGGGACGAATATGGCCATTGACATGCCTGGTCAAAATACAAAAAAAATCAGCTCTTCGGTCTGGAATTATTTCAACACAAATGCGGACAACAGGTGTCAAGCCGTGTGTTGCCTTTGTCAAGCTGTAATAAGTAGGGGTAAGGACGTTAACCACCTCGGAACATCCTCCCTTATACGTCACCTGCAGCGCATTCATCATAAGTTAGTGACAAGTTCAAAAACTTTGGATGACAGCTGAAGCAGTCCACTGACCACTAAATCCCTTCCTCTTGTAACCAAGCTCCTGCAAACCACACCACCAACTCCCTCAGTGTCAATTTCCTCCTTACACAGGAAAGCCAATAGTCCTGCAGGCCATGTCACTGGCAAGTCTGACGAGTCCTCTCCTGCCTGGGATTCCTCTGATGCATCCTTGAGTGTAACTCCTACTGCTGCTGGCGCTGCTGTTGTTGCTGCTGGGAGTCGATCGTCATCCCAGAGGGGAAGTCGGAAGACCACTTGTACTACTTCCAGTAAGCAATTGACTGTCCAACAGTCCTTTGCGAGGAAGATGAAATATCAAAGCAGTCATCCTGCTGCAAAGCGGATAACTCAGGTCTTGTCAGCCTGGGTGGTGAGAAACGTGGTTCCGGTATCCATCGTTAATTCAGAGGCAACTAGAGACTTGATTGAGGTACTGTGTCCCCGGTACCAAATACCATCTAGGTTCCATATCTCTAGGCAGACGATACCGAAAATGTACACAGATGTCAGAAAAAGAGTCACCAGTGTCCTAAAAAATGCAGTTGTACCCAATGTCCACTTAACCACGGACATGTGGACAAGTGGAGCAGGGCAGACTCCGGACTATATGACTGTGACAGCCCACTGGGTAGATGTATTGCCTCCCGCAGCAAGAACAGCAGCGGCGGCACCAGTAGCAGCATCTTGCAAACGCCAACTCGTTCCTAGGCAGGCTACGCTTTGTATCACCGCTTTCCATAAGAGGCACACAGCTGACAACCTCTTACGGAAACTGAGGAACATCATCGCAGAATGGCTTACCCCAATTGGATTCTCCTGGGGATTTGTGACATCGGACAACGCCAGCAATATTGAGCGTGCATTACATCTGGGCAAATTCCAGCACGTCCCATGTTTTGCACATACATTGAATTTGGTGGTGCAGAATTATTTAAAAAACGACAGGGGCATGCAAGAGATGCTGTCGGTGGCCCAAAGAATTGCGGGCCACTTTCGGCATTCAGCCACCGCGTGCCGAAGACGGGAGCACCACCAAACATTCCTGAACCTGCCCTGCCATCATCTGAAGCAAGAGGTGGTAACGAGGTGGAATTCAACCCTCTATATGCTTCAGAGGATGGAGGAGCAGCAAAAGCCCATTCAAGCCTATACATCTGCCCACGATATAGGCAAAGGAAGGGGGTATGCACCTGACTCAAGCGCAGTGGAGAATGATTTCAACGTTGTGCAAGGTTCTGCAACCCTTTGAACTTGCCACACGTGAAGTCAGTTCGGACACTGCCAGCCTGAGTCAGGTCATTCCCCTCATCAGGCTTTTGCAGAAGGAGCTGGAGACATTGAAGGGGGAGCTAAAACAGAGCGATTCCGCTAGGCATGTGGGACTTATGGATGGAGCCCTTAATTCGCTTAACCACGATTCACGGGTGGTCAATCTGTTGAAATCAGAGCACTACATTTTGGCCACCGTTCTCGATCCTAGATTTAAAACCTACGTTGTATCTCTCTTTCCGGCAGACACAAGTCTGCAGAGGGTCAAAGACCTGCTGGTGAGAAAACTGTCAAGTCAAGCGGAACGTGACCCGTCAACAGCTCCTCCTTCACATTCTCCCTCAACTGGCGGTGCGAGAAAAAGGCTAAGAATTTCGAGCCCACCCGCTGGCGGTGATGCAGGGCAGTCTGGAGTGAGTGCTGACATCTGGTCCGGACTGAAGGACCTAGCAACGATTACTGACATGTCGTCTACTATCACTGCATATGATTCTGTCACCATTGAAAGAATGGTGGATGATTATATGAGTGACCGCATCCAAGTAGGCACGTCAGACAGTCCGTACGTATACTGGCAGGAAAAAGAGGTAATTTGGAGGCCCTTGCACAAACTGGCTTTATTCTACCTAAGTTGCCCTCCCTCCAGTGTGTACTCCGAAAGAGTGTTTAGTGCAGCCGCTCACCTTGTCAGCAATCGGCGTACGAGGTTACTTCCAGAAAATGTGGAGAAGATGATGTTCATCAAAATGAATTATAATCAATTCCTCCGTGGAGACATTCACCAGCAATTGCCTCCAGAAAGTACACAGGGATCTGAGATGGTGGATTCCAGACGGAACGAATTAATAATCTGTGAGGAGGGGGATGTACACAGTGAAAGGGGTAAGGAATCGGAGGATGATGATGAGGTGGACATCTTGCCTCTGTAGAGCCAGTTTGTGCAAGGAGAGATTGATTGCTTCTTTTTTGGTGGGGGCCCAAACCAACCAGTCATTTCAGTCACAGTCGTGTGGCAGACCCTGTCGCTGAAATGATGGGTTCGTTAAAGTGTGCATGTCCTGTTTATACAACATAAGGGTGGGTGGGAGGGCCCAAGGACAATTCCATCTTGCACCTCTTTTTTCTTTCATTTTTCTTTGCATCATGTGCTGTCTGGGGACAATTTTTTTGAAGTGCTATCCTGCCTGACACTGCAGTGCCACTCCTAGATGGGCCAGGTGTTTGTGTCGGCCACTTGTGTCGCTTAGCTTAGTCACACAGCGACCTTGGTGCGCCTCTTTTTTTCTTTGCATCATGTGCTGTTTGGGGACAATTTTTTGAAGTGCCATCCTGCCTGACACTGCAGTGCCACTCCTAGATGGGCCAGGTGTTTGTGTCGGCCACTTGTGTCACTTAGCTAAGCCATCCAGCGACCTTGGTGCAAATTTTAGGACTAAAAATAATATTGTGAGGTGTTCAGAATAGACTGGAAATGAGTGGAAATTATGGTTATTGAGGTTAATAATACTATGGGATCAAAATGACCCCCAAATTCTATAATTTAAGCTGTTTTTAGGGTTTTTGAAAAAAACACCCGAATCCAAAACACACCCGAATCCGACAAAAAAATTTCAGGGAGGTTTTGCCAAAACGCGTCCGAATCCAAAACACGGCCGCGGAACCAAATCCAAAACCAAAACACAAAGCCCGAAAAATGTCCGGTGCACATCACTACTGTAGATATGAGTGCCGGAGGGATTGCGGCAGATGTGAGAGGTGGGACCACGCTACCTTTTTCATTTAGTTGTAGTGGGCTGCCCACGCAGGTCCCGGTGCCCCTAGGCAGCTGCCTAAAGCTGCCTAGTGGAAGCTCCGGCCCTGGCCTTTGTCAAGCTGTAATAAGAAGGGGTAGGGACGTTAACCACCTAGGAACATCCTCCCTTATACGTCACCTGGAGCGCATTCATCAGAAGTCATTGACAAGTTCAAAAACTTTGTGTGACAGCGGAAGCAGTCCACTGACCACTAAATCCCTTCCTCTTGTACCCAAGCTCCTGCAAACCACACCACCAACTCCCTCAATGTTAATTTCCTCCTTAGACAGGAACGCCAATAGTCCTGCAGGCCATGTCACTGGCAAGTCTGATGAGTCCTCTCCTAACTGGGATTCCTCCAATGGATCCTTGAGTGGAACGCCTACTGCTGCTGTTGCTGCTGTTTTTGCTGCTGGGAGTCGATCGTCATCCCAGAAGGGAAGTCTGAAGACCACTTGTACTACTTCCAGTAAGCAATTGACTGTCCAACAGTCCTTTGCGAGGAAGATGAAATATCACAGCAGTCATTCTGTTGCAAAGCGGATAACTCAGGCCTTGACAACAATGTTGGTGTTAGACGTGCGTCCGGTATCCACCATTAGTTCACAGGTACTTAGAGAATTGCTTGAAGTAGTGTTTCCCCGGTACCAAATCCCATCTAGGTTCCACTTCTCTAGGCAGGCGATACCGAGAATGTACACAGACGCCAGAAAGAGTCACCAGTGTCCTACAAAATGCAGTTGCACCCACTGTCTACTTAACCACGGACATGTGGACAAGTGGAGCAGGGCAGACTCGGGACTATATGACTGTAACAGCCCACTGGGTAGATGTATTGCCTCCCGCAGCAACAACAGTGGCAACACCAGTAGCAGCATCTCACAAATGCCAACTCGTTCCTAGGTAGGCTACGCTTTGTATCACCACTTTCCATAAGAGGCACACAGCTGACAACCTCTTACAGAAACTGAGGAACATCATCGCAGATTGGCTTACCCCAATTGGACGCTCCAGGGGATTTGTGATATCGGATAAAGCCACCAATATTGTGCATGCATTACATGTGGGCAAATTCCTGCACGTCCCATGTTTTGCACATACAATTAATTTGGTGGTGCATAATTTTTTTTTAAGTGACAGGGGCATGCAAGAGATGCTGTCAGTCGCCCGAAGACTTGCGGGCCACTTTCGGCATTCAGCCACCGCGTGCCGAAGACTGGAGCGCTAGCAAACTCTCATGAACATGCCCTGCCATTAGCTGAAGCAAGAGGTGGTAACGAGGTGGAATTCAGCCCTCTATATGCTTCAGAGGATGGAGGAGCAGCAAAAGGCCATTCAATCCTATACATCTGCCTACGATATAGGCAAAGGAGGGGGAATGCACCTGACTCAAGCGCAGTGGAGAATGATTTCCATGTTGTGCAAGGTTCTCCAACCCTTTGAATTTGCCACACGTGAAGTCAGTTTAGACACTGCCAGCCTAAGTCAGGTCATTCCGCTCATCAGGCTTTTGCAGAAGCAGCTGGAGAGATTGAAGGAGGAGCTAAAATGGAGCGATTCCCCTAGGCATGTGGGACTTGTGGATGGAGCCCTTCAGTCGCTTAACCAGGATTCACGAGTGGTCAATCTGTTGAAATCAGAGCACTAAATTTTGGCCACCGTGCTCGATCCTAGGTTTAAAGCCTACGTTGTATCTATCTTTCCGGCAGACACAAGTCTGCAGATGTTCAAAGACCTGCTGGTGAGACAATTGTCAAGTCAAGCGGAACGTGACCCGCCAACAGCTCCTCCTTCATTTTCTACCGCCACTGGAGCTGCCAGGAAAAATAAGATTTTAAACCTACCAGTAAATCTTTTTCTCCTAGTACATAGAGGATGCTGGGGACTCCGTAAGGACCATGGGGTATAGACGGGCTCCGCAGGAGACATGGGCACTCTAAAGACTTTAGATGGGTGTGCACTGGCTCCTCCCTTTATGCCCCTCCAGACCTCAGTTAAAGAACTGTGCCCAGAGGAGATGGACGGTACGAGGAAAGGATTTTTGTTAATCTAAGGGCAATATACATACCAGCCCACACCATCCACACCGTACAACTTGGAACTTACGAACCAGTTAACAGTATGAAACAAAACAGCATCAGCCAGAGACTGATCAAAACTGTAACATAAACCTTATGTAAGCAATAACTATATACAAGTCTTGCAGAATTTAGTCCGCACTGGGACGGGCACCCAGCATCCTCTACGGACTAGGAGAAAAAGATTTATCGGTAGGTTTAAAATCTTATTTTCTCTTACGTCCTAGAGGATGCTGGGGACTCCGTAAGGACCATGGAGATTATACCAAAGCTCCAGACCGGGCGGGAGAGTGCGGATGACTCTGCAGCACCGATTGAACAAACATGAGGTCCTCCTCTGCCAAGGTATCAAACTTGTAGAATTTAGCAAAAGTGTTTGAACCCGACCAAGTAGCTGCTCGGCAAAGTTGTAATGCCGAGACACCTCGGGCAGCCGCCCAAGAAGAGCCCACCTTCCTAGTGGAATGGGCCTTTACCGAATTTGGTACCGGCAATCCAGCCGTAGAATGAGCCTGCTGAATCGTGTTACAGATCCAGCGGGCAATAGTCTGCTTAGAAGCAGGGGCGCCAACCTTGTTGGCTGCATACAGGACAAACAGTGCCTGTTTTCCTAAACCGAGCCGTCCTGGCTACATAAACTTTTAAGGCCCTGACTACATCAAAAGACTTGGAATCCTCCAAGTCCCCCGTAGCCACAGGCACCACAATAGGTTGGTTCATATGAAACGATGAAACCACCTTAGGCAGAAATTGAGGATGAGTCCTCAACTCTGCTCCATCCACATGGAAAATCAGATAGGGGCTTTTGTGAGACAAAGCCGCCAATTCGGACACCTGCCTCGCAGATGCCAAGGCCAACAACATGACCACTTTCCAAGTGAGAAATTTCAACTCAACTGTTTGAAGAGGTTCAAACCAGTGTGACTTAAGGAACTGTAACACCACGTTATGGTCCCATGGTGCCACTGGGGGCACAAAAGGAGGCTGGATGTGCAGCACTCCCTTTACAAAAGTTTGGACTTCTGGGAGAGAAGCCAATTCCTTCTGAAAGAATATGGACAGGGCCGAAATCTGTACCTTAATAGAGCCAAACTTTAGGCCCATATCCACTCCTGTCTGCAGAAAGTGGAGAAAATGGCCCAGGTGAAAATCTTCCGTAGGAGCATTCTTGGCTTCACACCAAGATACATATTTTCTCCAGATACGGTGATAATGTTTTGCCATCACCTCCTTTCTAGCTTTTATCAGAGTAGGGATGACCTCCCCCGGAATACCTTTCCTAGCTAGGATTTGGCGTTCAACCGCCATGCCGTCAAACGTAACCGCGGTAAGTCTTGGAACACGCAGGGCCCCTGCTGCAACAGGTCCTCCCTGGGAGGAAGAGGCCACGGATCTTCTGTGAGCATTTCCTGAAGATCTGCATACCAGGCCCTCCAAGGCCAATCCGGTACAATGAGTATTGTCTGGACTCTTTTTCGTCTTATGATTCTCAGTATTTTTGAGAGAGTGGAAGAGGAGGGAAGACATAGACCGACGGAAACATGCATGCTGTCACCAGGGCGTCTACCGCTACCGCCTGAGGGTCCCTTGACCTGGAACAATACCTCCGAAGTTTCTTGTTGAGGCGTTATGCCATCATGTCTATTTGAGGAAGCCCCCAACGACTTGTTATCTCTGCAAAAATTTCTTGATGAAGACCCCACTCTCCTGGAGGGAGGTCATGTCTGCTGAGGAAGTCTGCTTCCCAGTTGTCCACTCCCGGAATGAAGACTGCTGACAGCGCGCTTACGTGATTTTCCGCCCAGCGAAGAATCCTGGTGGCTTCCGCCATTGCCACTCTGCTCCTTGTCCCGCCTTGGCGGTTTACATGAGCCACTGCTGTGACATTGTCTGATTGAATCAGAACAGGTAGGTCGCGAAGAAGAGTCTCCGCTTGTCGTAGGCCATTGTATATGGCCCTTAATTCCAGCACGTTGATGTGTAGACAAGCCTCCTGGCTCGACCACAGTCCCTGAAAATTTCTTCCTTGTGTGACTGCTCCCCATCCTCGGAGGCTCGCGTCCATGGTTGCCAGAACCCAGTCTTGAATGCCGAATCTGCGACCCTCTAGAAGGTGAGCACTCTGCAGCCACCACAGGAGAGACACCCTGGCCCTGGGGGACAGGCTTATTTTCTGATGTATTTGTAGATGGGACCCCGATCATTTGTCCAGAAGGCCCCACTGAAATGTCCTCACATGGAACCTGCCGAAGGGTATGGCCTCGTAGGCCGCCACCATTTTTCCCAGTACTCGAGTGCATTGATGAACTGACACACTTTTTGGCTTTAACAGGTCTCTGACCATGCTCTGGAGTTCCTGGGCTTTTCCCGTTGGGAGAAAAACCCTCTTTTCTCTGACGTCCTAGTGGATGCTGGGAACTCCGTAAGGACCATGGGGAATAGCGGCTCCGCAGGAGACTGGGCACAAAAAGTAAAAGCTTTAGACTAGCTGGTGTGCACTGGCTCCTCCCCCTATGACCCTCCTCCAAGCCTCAGTTAGATTTTTGTGCCCGAACGAGAAGGGTGCAAGCTAGGTGGCTCTCCTGAGCTGCTTAGAAGTAAAAGTTTAAATAGGTTTTTTATTTTCAGTGAGTCCTGCTGGCAACAGGCTCACTGCATCGTGGGACTAAGGGGAGAAGAAGCGAACTCACCTGACTGCAGAGTGGATTGGGCTTCTTGGCTACTGGACATTAGCTCCAGAGGGACGATCACAGGTTCAGCCTGGATGGGTCCCGGAGCCGCGCCGCCGGCCCCCTTACAGAGCCAGAAGAGCGAAGAGGTCCGGAGAAAGCGGCGGCAGAAGACCTGTCTTCAAATAAGGTAGCGCACAGCACTGCAGCTGTGCGCCATTGCTCTCAGCACACTTCACACTCCGGTCACTGAGGGTGCAGGGCGCTGGGGGGGAGCGCCCTGAGACGCAATAAAAATGATATAAAAACCTTATATGGCTAAATAAAATGCATCACATATAGCTCCTGGGCTATATGGATGCATTTATCCCCTGCCAGTTTCCTGAAAAAAGCGGGAGAAAAGGCCGCCGTGAAGGGGGCGGAGCCTTTCTCCTCAGCACACAAGCGCCATTTTCTTTCACAGCTCCGCTGGAAGGACGGCTCCCTGACTCTCCCCTGCAGTCCTGCACTACAGAAACAGGGTAAAACAGAGAGGGGGGCACTATTGGCAGCTAATATATAAATACAGCAGCTATAACAGGGAGTAACACTTATATAAGGTTATCCCTGTATATATATATATAGCGCTCTGGTGTGTGCAAACTCTCCCTCTGTCTCCCCAAAGGGCTAGTGGGGTCCTGTCCTCTATCAGAGCATTCCCTGTGTGTGTGCTGGGTGTCGGTACGATTGTGTCGACATGTATGAGGAGGAAAATGATGTGGAAGCAGAGCAATTGCCTGTGTTAGTGATGTCACCCCCTAGGGAGTCGACACCTGACTGGATGGTAGTAATTAAAGAATTACGTGACAATGTCAGCACTTTGCAAAAAACTGTTGACGACATGAGACAGCCGACAAATCAATTAGTGCCTGTTCAGGCGTCTCAGACACCGTCAGGGGCGCTAAAACGCCCGTAACCTCAGATGGTCGACACAGACCCTGACACGGATACTGAATCCAGTGTCGACGGTGACGAGACAAACGTAATGTCCAGTAGGGCCACACGTTACATGATCACGGCAATGAAGGAGGCATTGAACATTTCTGACACTACAAGTACCACAAAAAAAGGGTATTATGTGGGGTGTGAAAAAACTACCAGTGGTTTTTCCTGAGTCAGATGAATTAAATGAGGTGTGTGATAAAGCGTGGGTTTCCCCCGATAAAAAACTGCTGATTTCTAATAAATTATTGGCACTATACCCTTTCCCGCCAGAGGTTAGGGCACGTTGGGAAACACCCCCTAGGGTAGATAAGGCGCTCACACGCTTATCAAAACAAGTGGCGTTACCGTCTCCTGATACGGCCGCTCTCAAGGAACCAGCTGATAGAAGGCTGGAAAATATCTTAAAAGGTATATACACACATACCGGTGTTATACTGCGACCAGCGATCGCCTCAGCCTGGATGTGCAGCGCTGGAGTGGCTTGGTCGGATTCCCTGACTGAAAATATTGATACCCTGGATAGGGACAGTATATTATTAACTATAGAGCATTTAAAGGATGCATTACTATATATGCGAGATGCACAGAGGGATATTTGCACCCTGGCATCTAGAGTAAGTGCGATGTCCATTTCTGCCAGAAGAACGTTATGGACGCGACAGTGGTCAGGTGATGCGGATTCCAAACGACATATGGAAGTATTGCCGTATAAAGGGGAGGAGTTATTTGGGGTCGGTCTATCGGACCTGGTGGCCACAGCAACGGCTGGAAAATCCACCTTTTTACCCCAGGTCACCTCTCAGCAGAAAAAGACACCGTCTTTTCAAACCCAGTCCTTTCGTCCCTATAAGGGCAAGAGGGAAAAAGGCCGCTCGTTCCTGCCCCGGGGCAGAGGAAGGGGAAAAAGACTGCACCATGCAGCCTCTTCCCAGGAGCAGAAGCCCTCCCCCGCTTCTGCCAAGTCCTCAGCATGACGCTGGGGCTCTGCAAGCAGACTCGGGCACGGTGGGGGGCCGTCTCAAGAATTTCAGCGCGCAGTGGGCTCACTCGCAAGTGGACCCCTGGATCCTGCAGGTAGTATCACAGGGGTACAAATTGGAATTCGAGACGTCTCCCCCTCGCCGGTTCCTGAAGTCTGCTCTACCAACGTCTCCCTCCGACAGGGAGGCAGTATTGGAAGCTATTCACAAGCTGTATTCCCAGCAGGTGATAATCAAGGTACCCCTCCTACAACAGGGAAAGGGGTATTATTCCACGCTGTTTGTGGTACCGAAGCCGGACGGCTCGGTGAGACCAATTTTAAATCTAAAATCTTTGAACACTTACATAAAAAGGTTCAAATTCAAGATGGAGTCACTCAGAGCAGTGATAGCGAACCTGGAAGAAGGGGACTATATGGTATCTCTAGACATCAAGGATGCTTATCTCCATGTCCCAATCTACCCTTCTCACCAAGGGTACCTCAGGTTTGTGATACAAAACTGTCATTATCAGTTTCAGACGCTGCCGTTTGGATTGTCCATGGCACCACGGGTCTTTACCAAGGTAATGGCCGAAATGATGATTCTTCTTCGAAGAAAAGGCGTATTAATTATCCCTTACTTGGACGATCTCCTGATAAGGGCAAGGTCCAGGGAACAGTCGGAGTAGCACTATCTCAGGTAGTGCTACGTCAGCACGGGTGGATTCTAAATATCCCAAAATCACAGCTGATTCCAACAACACGTCTACTGTTCCTAGGGATGATTCTGGACACAGTCCAGAAAAAGGTGTTTCTCCCGGAGGAGAAGGCCAGGGAGTTATCCGAGCTAGTCAGGAACCTCCTAAAACCAGGACAAGTGTCAGTGCATCAGTGCACGAGAGTCCTGGGAAAAATGGTGGCTTCTTACGAAGCGATTCCATTCGGAAGATTACATGCAAGAACTTTTCAGTGGGATCTGCTGGACAAATGGTCCGGATCGCATCTTCAGATGCATCAGCGGATAACCCTATCTCCAAGGACAAGGGTATCTCTCCTGTGGTGGTTACAGAAGGCTCATCTTCTAGAGGGCCGCAGATTCGGCATTCAGGATTGGATGCTGGTAACCACGGATGCCAGCCTGAGAGGCTGGGGAGCAGTCACACAGGGAAGAAATTTCCAGGGCTTGTGGTCAAGCATGGAAACGTCTCTTCACATAAATATCCTAGAGCTAAGGGCCATTTACAATGCCCTAAGTCAAGCAAGGCCTCTGCTTCAGGGTCAACCGGTATTGATCCAGTCGGACAACATCACGGCTGTCGCCCACGTAAACAGACAGGGCGGCACAAGAAGCAGGAGGGCAATGGCAGAAGCTGCAAGGATTCTCCGCTGGGCGGAAAATCATGTGATAGCACTGTCAGCAGTGTTCATTCCGGGAGTGGACAACTGGGAAGCAGACTTCCTCAGCAGACACGACCTCCACCCGGGGGAGTGGGGACTTCATCCAGAAGTCTTCCAAGTGATTGTAAACCGTTGGGAAAAACCAAAGGTGGACATGATGGCGTCCCGTCTCAACAAGAAACTGGACAGATATTGCGCCAGGTCAAGGGACCCTCAGGCAATAGCGGTGGACGCTCTGGTAACTCCGTGGGTGTTCCAGTCGGTATATGTGTTCCCTCCTCTTCCTCTCATACCAAAAGTACTGAGAATCATAAGAAGGAGAGGAGTAAGAACGATACTCGTGGCTCCGGATTGGCCAAGAAGAACTTGGTACCCGGAGCTGCAAGAGATGCTCACGGAGGACCCGTGGCCTCTACCTCTAAGGAAGGACCTGCTCCAGCAGGGACCTTGTCTGTTCCAAGACTTACCGCGGCTGCGTTTGACGGCATGGCGGTTGAACGCCGGATCCTGAAGGAAAAAGGCATTCCAGATGAAGTCATCCCTACCCTGATCAAGGCCAGGAAGGATGTAACTGCAAAACATTATCATCGCATTTGGCGAAAATATGTTGCGTGGTGTGAGGCCAAGAAGGCCCCTACGGAGGAATTTCAACTGGGTCGTTTCCTACATTTCCTGCAAGCAGGATTGTCTATGGGCCTAAAATTAGGATCCATTAAGGTTCAAATTTCGGCCCTGTCGATCTTCTTCCAGAAAGAACTGGCTTCAGTGCCTGAAGTTCAGACGTTTGTCAAAGGGGTACTGCATATCAGCCTCCTTTTGTGCCTCCAGTGGCACCTTGGGATCTCAATGTAGTTTTAGGGTTCCTAAAATCACATTGGTTTGAACCACTTGCCACAGTGGATTTGAAATATCTCACATGGAAAGTGGTAATGCTGTTGGCCCTGGCTTCAGCCAGGCGCGTATCAGAATTGGCGGCTTTATCCTATAAAAGCCCTTACCTGATATTTCATTCGGATAGGGCGGAATTGAGGACTCGTCCTCAATTTCTCCCTAAGGTGGTTTCAGCGTTTCACATGAATCAACCTATTGTGGTACCTGTGGCTACTAGGGACTTGGAGGACTCCAAGTTGCTGGACGTAGTCAGGGCCCTGAAAATATATGTTTCCAGGACGGCTGGAGTCAGAAAATCTGACTCGCTGTTTATACTGTATGCACCCAACAAGCTGGGTGCTCCTGCTTTTAAGCAGACGATTGCTCGTTGGATTTGTAGTACAATTCAACTTGCACATTCTGTGGCAGGCCTGCCACAGCCAAAATCTGTAAAAGCCCATTCCACACGGAAGGTGGGCTCATCTTGGGCGGCTGCCTGAGGGGTCTCGGCTTTACAACTTTGCCGAGCAGCTACTTGGTCAGGGGCAAACACGTTTGCTAAATTCTGCAAATTTGATACCCTGGCTGAGGAGGACCTGGAGTTCTCTCATTCGGTGCTGCAGAGTCATCCGCACTCTCCCGCCCGTTTGGGAGCTTTGGTATAATCCCCATGGTCCTTACGGAGTTCCCAGCATCCACTAGGACGTCAGAGAAAATAAGAATTTACTTACCGATAATTCTATTTCTCATAGTCCGTAGTGGATGCTGGGCGCCCATCCCAAGTGCGGATTGTCTGCAATACTTGTATATAGTTATTGTTACAAACAAATCGGGTTGTTTATTGTTGGAAGCCATCTTTTCAGAGGCTCCTACGGTTATCATACTGTTAACTGGGTTCAGATCACGAGGTGATTGGTGTGGCTGGTATGAGTCTTACCCGGGATTCAAGATCCTTCCTTATTATGTACGCTCGTCCGGGCACAGTATCTTAACTGAGGCTTGGAGGAGGGTCATAGGGGGAGGAGCCAGTGCACACCAGCTAGTCTAAAGCTTTTACTTTTTGTGCCCAGTCTCCTGCGGAGCCGCTATTCCCCATGGTCCTTACGGAGTTCCCAGCATCCACTACGGACTATGAGAAATAGAATTATCGGTAAGTAAATTCTTATTATTTTCCGTGTCCAGAATCATGCCTAAAAATGATAGCCGAGTCGTTGGAATCAACTGCGATTTCGGCAGATTTAGGATCCACCAGTGTTGCTGCAGCACTCTCAGGGAGAGTGACACGCTTTTCAGCAACTGATCCCTTGATCTCGCTTTTATCAGGAGATTGTCCAAGTATGGGATAATTGTGACTCCTTGCCTGCGTAGGAGCACCATCATTTCCGCCATTACCTTGGTGAAAATCCTCGGGGTCGTGGACAGCCCAAACGGCAATGTCTGAAACTGGTAATGACAGTCCTGTACAGCGAATCTCAAGTACGCCTGATGAGGAGGATAAATGGGGACATGAAGGTATGCATCCTTTATGTCTAGTGACACCATAAAATCCCCCCCCTTCCAGGCTGGAGATCACTGCCCGGAGAGATTCCATCTTGAATTTTAACATTTTTAAATACAGGTTTAGGGATTTTAGATTCAGAATGGGTCTGACCGAGCCATCCGGTTTCGGGACCACAATATAGAGTTGAATAGTACCCCTTCCCCTGTTGCACCATGGGAACCTTGATAATCACTTGCTGTTGACACAGCTTTTGTATCGCAGCTAAAACTATTTCCCTCTCTGGGGGAGAGGCTGTCAAAGCCGACTTGAAAAATCGTCGAGGAGGCACTTCTTCGAATTCCAGTTTGTAGCCTTGGGATACAATTTCTATCGCCCAAGGATCCACATCTGACAGAACCCAGATCTGGCTGAAGAGTCGAAGACGTGCCCCCACCGGCGTGGACTCCCGCAGTGGAGCCCCAGCCTCATGCGGTGGATTTTGTAGAAGTCGGGGAGGACTGAGGTGTTTTCTTTTGCTGTGGGGAAACATAAGGCAAAAAAGAAGATTTACCTGTGGTAGCTGTGGAAACCAGGTCAGCGAGGCCCTCCCCAAATAAAATCTCCTCACCCTTTTAAGATAAAACTTCCATATGTCTCTTTGAATCGGCATCACCCATCCATTGGCGGGTCCACAGGGCTCGCCTAGCAGAAATTGCCATGGCTTTGGCTCTTGAACCCAACAGCCCAACGTCTCTCTCAGCGTCTCTCCTTTATATGACACAAGGTCAATAAAATGCTATCCTTATCTAGGGTGTCAATGTCAGATGACAAGTTATCTGCCCATGCTGCTATTGCGCTACATACCCATGCCGACGCTACTGCAGGTCTGAGCAAGGCCCCCTGTATGTGTATAAATTAATTTTAATGTAGTCTCCTGTCTGCGATCAGCAGGATCCTTGAGGGCTGCCGTGTCTGGAGACGGTAGCGCCACCTTTTTGGACAAGCGCGTCAAAGCCTTGTCCACCCTGGGCAAGGATTCCCACCGTAACCTGTCCTGCGCGGGGAAAGGATACGCCTTAAGAATTCTCTTGGGAATCTGCAGTTTCTTGTCTGGAGTTTCCCAAGCTTTTTCAAATAAAGCGTTCAGCTCATGAGATGGGGGAAAGGTTACCTCAGGTTTCTTCTCCTTAAACATGCATACCCTCGTGTCAGGCACCGAGGGGTCCTCTGTGATATGCAAAACACGTTTATGAGACCCTGAAGGGCCTTGTGACACAGTCAAAGCCATGGATTGACTCCCTGCTTTTTCTTTGGACTCTGCTTTGTCCAATATTTTATGTAATAAAGACACATTTGCATTTAAAACATTCCACATATCCATCCAATCAGTTGTCGACTGTGCCGACGGAGACACCACAATCATCTGCTCTACCTCCTCCTTAGATGAGCCTTCCGCTTCAGACATGCCGACACACACGTACCGACACCCCCACACACACTGGGATATGTATATATATGGAGACAGTCCCCCAATAAGGCCCTTTGGAGAGAGAGAGAGAGAGAGAGAGAGAGAGAGAGAGTATGCCAGCACACACCCAGCGCCACTGGACACTGGAACAAAATACCAGTCTGTACAGCGCTTTATATATCAATAATACACTCACTGCGCCAAATAAATGTGCCCCCCCCCCCTCCTATTTGCCCTCTGTACTTGTGTTCAGCAGGGGAGAGTACGGGGAGCAGCTTCTCTGCAGCGTGCTGCGGAGAAAATAGCGCTGGTTAGTGCTGGAGTATCAAGCTCCGCCCCCCTTAACGGCGGGCTTTGGTCCCGCTCAAATTCTTTATACTAGCGGGGGTTTATTTAATATACTGCCTCCGCAGTATATATATGTCAGCCAGTGGCCCTTGAGGTTTATTATTGCTGCCCAGGGCGCCCCCCCTGCGCCCTGCACCCATACAGTGCCGTCAGTGTGTGTGAATGTGGGAGCAATGGTACCTCAGTGAAGATCTGAAGTCTTCTGCCGCCTTTAAAGTCTTCTTTCTTCTTATACTCACCCGGCTTCTATCTTCCGGCTCTGTGAGGAGGACGGCGGCGCGGCTCCGGGATGAACAGCGAGGATGAGACCTGCGTTCCAACCCTCTGGAGCTAATGCTGTCCAGTAGCCTAAGAAGCAGAGCCTATCATTTAAGTAGGTCTGCTTCTCTCCCCTCAGTCCCACGATGCAGGGAGCCTGTTGCCAGCAGTGCTCCCTGAAAATAAAAACGTAACAAAAGTCTTTTTCAGAGAAACTCAGTAGAGCTCCCCTGCAGTGCATCCAGTCTCCTCTGGGCACAGGATCTAACTGATGTCTGGAGGAGGGGCATAGAGGGAGGAGCCAGTGCATACCCATCTAAAGTATTTAGAGTGCCCATGTCTCCTGCGGAGCCCGTCTATGGCCCATGTTCCTTACGGAGTCCCCAGCATCCTCTAGGACGTAAGATAAAGGATAAAATTTCCAAAACCACCCGCTGGCGGTGATGCAGGGCAGTCAGGAGCAAGTGCTGACATCTGGTCCGGACTGAAGGACATGCTAACGATTACTGACATGTCGTCTACTGTCATTCATATGATTCTGTCACCATTGAAAGAATGGTGGATGATTATATGAGTGACAGCATCCAAGTAGGCATTTCAGACAGTCCGTACGTATACTGGCAGGAAAAAGAGGCAATTTGGAGGCCCTTGTACAAACTGGCTTTATTTTTCCTAAGTTGCCCCCCCCCCCCCCCCCCCCTTCAGTGTGTACTCCGAAAGAGTGTTTAGTGCAGCTGGTCACCTTGTCAGCAATCGGCGTACGAGGTTACCTCCAGATAATGTGGAGAAAATGATGTTCATCAAAATGAATTATAATAAATTCCTCCGTGGAGACATTTACCAGCAATTGCCTCCAGAAAGTACACAGGGACCTGTGATGGTGGATTCCAGTGGAGACGTATTAATACTCTGTGAGGAGGAGGATGTACACAGTGAAAGGGGTTAGGAATCGGGGGATGAGGATGAGGTGGACAACTTGCCTCTGTAGAGCCAGTTTGTGCAAGGAGAGATTGATTGCTTCTTTTTTGGTGGGGGCCCAAACCAACCAGTCATTTCAGCCACAGTCGTGTGGCAGACCCTGTTGCTGAAATGATGGGTTTGCTAAAGTGTGCATGTCCTGTTTATGCAACATAAGAGTGGGTGGGAGGGCCTAAGGACAATTCCATCTTGCACCTCTTTTTTTATTTTTATTTATCTTTGCATCATGTGCTGTTTGGGGACTATATTTTTAAGTGCCATCCTGTCTGACACTGCAGTGCCACTCCTAGATGGGCAAAGTGTTTGTGCCTCCCACTTGGGTCGCTTAGCTTAGTCATCCAGCGACCTCAGTGCAAATTTTAGGACTAAAAATAATATTGTGAGGTGTTCAGAATAGACTGGAAATTATGGTTATTGAGTTTAATAATACTATAGGATCAAAATTACCCCCAAATTCTATGATTTAAGCTGTTTTTGAGGGTTTTTTGGAAAAAAAACCCACCCAAATCCAAAAGGCATCCGAATCCGACAAAAATTTGAAAGGGTGGTTTTGCCAAAACGCGTCCGAATCCAAAACATGACCGTGGAACCGAATCCAAAACCAAAACACAAAACCCGAAAAATGCCCACTGCACATCTCTAAGCTGCACACATTATGTTCAGCAGATACAGCTTCTACTCATGTGTTATTGTGGTCTTCTGGGAAATTGACTGCAACAGTCTCCTCACTTATACAGATTTTAACTCTGACTTGTGTCTCCAGCAGAAGCCTGCATGTGCACAAATACTAGTGCAGAAGCCACAATCTGACGATCAAGGGCAGCCAAAATAAGATTGCAATTTGCCCTCTTAAGCAAAAGAGCAGTTAATATATGCCACTGATGTATGGACCTGCTGCGCCTCACTAAATGGGTGAAACAGGTCCAGTAAAAAAATGATAGTAATTGCACAGAATCGTACATCTCCCCACACTGTTTTAAAAAATATTTTTATGAGACTGAGTGATTCAGTAAGATGTAATGCTCTCTTGATATACAGTATGAAGATCACTAATGCTGTCTGTATAAGGGGGTCATTAGTGCTGTCTTTAGCATACGGGGGTCAGTACCTTTTCCAAGGATAAAATGACAAGAAAAAAATTCAGCTGTCCACACTTGTCTCTGTCAACGCGTTTCAGTCACCAAGGGACCTTTATCAAGACGATCCTTAACAATGTCTTGATAAAGGTCACTTGGTGACTGAAAGGCATCAAAAGAAACAAGTGTGGACAGCCAAAAAAAATTTCTTGCTATTTTATCTTTTGAAAAGTTATGCTGTACCAATTTTTTTTTACACTATTTGACTTTTCTGGAAAGAATTGTGTATTTGGACCATCTCCTATTTCCAATTTTTTCCATTGCACTTTTCTATTGTGATTTTTTTACTACAGTATATGCCCATTGTATTTTTCTGGGAATACATTTTTTCTAGGTTTTTATAATCGTGTGGAGATTTCCATCATTTTTTCGATTAGCTTGTGATACCTCCTTGGAACTACAATAGAGACGGTCAGAGGAAAAGATACCTTTACATACTTCAAATTCTACAACATAATCACGAGTGTAATTTTTGTATCCCAAACGTGCGCTGACAAACCTTAATTAGTGGCTGGTTTGTTTAAAAAGGAACCACACCTTGTTCCTAACACAATTTATACAAAGACCGATAAACAACCTGCGCTTTAAGGAAATGGGTATACTGCTACATGTAACAACCCAATATATAATGTATCTCTTTCAACACACTGTAACCACTAATAAAAAAACAACTTTCAGCGTTTCCTTATATTTCTCACTGACGATTTTCTGTAACAAACTCCCAAGCTTAATCTCTTATTCTCACGGAGGACTTTGAAACGGATAGCCAACACTTGCATTCCATTTCAGTCCTGCGTACACTTCAAGGTTTCTTTAAAACACCACCATTTATCTGAGTATGTGATACCGCATTCAGACCGCAAATGCCGGATCCTACCCGGTAAGACAAACGTGTCCTTACCGGGTGGGATCCGGCATTTGCGCTCCGCTGCTGGCTTTCCGACCCGGCAATATACCGGGTCGGTTGCCATAGCAGCGGAGGGAGCTGCAGCAGCAGGGGCGGGGGTGGAGGCGGCGCCGGGAGATGAGCTCATCTCCTGCGCCGCCTCTCCCTATGCTGTGAATGGGAACCGTGTCGCATCGACACGGCTCCCATTCACACCGCACCTGACCCGGTAATCAACCCGGGTAAAACCCTTCTTTTTTACCGGGTTGAATTACCGGGTCAGGCGACCCGCTAAATCGTCAAAGGACCTTTCACATCGCACACTGACCCGGTTCGACACGGCAATATGCCGTGTCGATACCGGGTTATTTGTGCGATGTGAAAGGGGTATATGTGTGATCAGATAACTTACTTTAAAATTTGTTCCTGCATGCATCAAAAGGTATCTTTTCCTTTAACAGACATCACGGGTAGAAAAAGTTTCTTTTAATATACCATAAAAATGGATCAAACGAAACAATAAAAGTTCATAAAAACACAGCTTCTTTGGACTGGACTGTCTGGGATAGGAGACAAAGGAGAGTGGACATCTCCGAAACGTGTTGATTCCATCATTGAAGGATGCAGGACTAGAGGAGGGAGAATACGCACTGCTGTTTCATCTAGCCATCGTGGGTGTTTTCTGACTGCAGAGGTAGACACTCTGATGCGTATTGTCGATCTCCTATCCCAGACTGTCCGGTCTGGTGCTTGAAGTGTCTAGATTGACATGATTTATATGTTTCTGAGGGGGCCATACCAGTTCTGATTGGATGAAGGATTGTATCACTGATTGGGTCTCTGACCATTTCTATCAAACCAGACCTGTTCTGATTGGATGAAGGATTGTATCACTGATTTGGCCTCTGACCTTTCTATCAAAGTCAATGTGTAATTTCTCTAAAGTGGTAGGGTCAATCTAGACACTTCAAGCACTCCCAGAGGAAGACCAAAAGGTTGAAACGCATTGGAGGAACTACAAAGAAAGAACCACTACAGATTCAAAGACTTCATCAGGAAGACTCTTTCCCACATCGAAAAGACCCGGTCATGTGACCGGACCAACCCGGAAGCCAGCAGCGCTGCTCGGATACCAGACAGCGGAGGAAGCCGGTGACGGAGCGCAGCGTGTGGCTGGAGCAGGCGACAGGTGAGTTCTCTGTAAGCGGTGGGAGAGGCGCAGCTAGCCGCTCTGCAGAGCAGCATCTGAATCCATTCCCCACCGCTAGACAGGTCCACCTCTCTGACCGACCTGCACCTGGGGGGTGTCTGAACAAGGACGCACCACGGCCAGCAGGGGCAGAGAGGGGAAACCAGTCCGGAGACCCCTTTTTTACCCCACTTATGCCACCACCGTAAGCTCAGGGCATCGTGAAGGTATTAAAGATTTTTTCCCAACACCAGCATTTGTTATTATTATTTTTTTTCCTAAAGATTTTTCAACAGCAGATGTGCAGGACGCCGCAGTCTGTATTATAACCTGCATGAACTTTATAAGATACAATATCGCCCACCCTGGGCATTAACCGCACACCTTTAGATTGGCCAGTATACAATAAATACTGTGGCTCACAACAATTAATTCGCATCATATTGTTATTTTTGTGATTTCTATATCCAAGTGCAAACTCATATTTGGGTCTGTTCATACATTATCCTTTATTACATCTGATGTGCATTCATTAGCTAAACACACACCTTAGGGGTTGAGCACAGTTCAATTGTGGTATATCCACTAAGCATCTCCATATACGTATAGGTGGGTTGGAACACCCATCAGAACGATCAGCACACCCCGGCTAGCTGTAGAATAAAGACACTCAGTTCACAGAACCCTCCAATTTATAATGTCTAGTTACAGCACTGATTGATATCTTGTAATATCCATGCTCTGCGCAGGCATATGGGAGACCCACTTCTTCCTTCACGGAATGCAGCAGAAGAGCACCTCCCATGACTCCCACTGTGCAGGCCGCACTCTCAGAATAAAAGGGTTAAAAAAAAAAAGAACAAGTGAAGGATGTGAATGGTGAGAAGTACTAGAGCATCACAATCTCGCTGGGTGCTCCTTGACACCTCTTCACAGCTTATCAGACACGGCACACCTTAGAATTAAAATCTGAAGCAATATCATTGCAAAAGTATTAATGCGTTGAATAAATCATCCTTGTGGTATCGATTTTAAAAATACTGAATAATTCAGGACCACTAGTATCTATTTTTTTTTTACTTATTCATGTCGACCCCCCTCCCCCCCAATCATCTGTATTTTTGGAATGCCCTCTTACTTCTAGTATCAAATTTGCAGCCTTCTAACTCCAGTCCATTCCTCATCGTAGCACTGCTGCCCTTCTCACATTCAGCCTGACCTCACTAATCCCATGAGAATACAGGTATCCGTTATTGTCTCCTCTCAAGAAACAGCATCCTTGTCTTCTAAAACATAAACAAAATCCTAATTTGCCATACCACCAACTGAGTATCTCTTACTCTCTCATAAATGTTTTACTGTAATTGCCTTCAACTTGGACACCTCCCTTAGGACACATTTTTTAGGAACCTTACTCTACACCTCTTATACTCTGAGGAGAGGCAAGATATTAAAGAAATCTACAAAGTGGGAGGATTGCCACATTGTTTAGTATTGGAGTTTTTTTCATTTTAACATAGCATTGAACATATTTGTATCCACATAAGCAGTGCTCAATAGCTTTCTAGGGGGACTCTTAAAAATGGCAATTTACCAATCTCTGAAATCTTAGCTCTCTTTAGACGGCATATAGGCTGAGTTTTCACAATTTGCCAGGAAGACATCTCCATATCCTATACCTGTGCTTGTGCTGCCTGATGTGCAAAAGTTAAGCTACTGTCCTTCCCACCAGTAAAGTTATCACATGATGCTCTGCACCAGGGGTCAGTTGAGCTCCTCCAGTCAGGGCTTAGCATATTCTACCCTGATCCCTTGTGCTCAGTATGTCTCTCTTGGAAGGACTGTGTATGAAACATTGAAGAGATAAAGAGGAGCAATTGGCCAAAGCAACCAATTTGCCTCTGTAATTTCAAAGACTGTGCAAGAAAAATGAGTTAGTAGCTGATCGTTTGGTTTGGGTATTTTCTCCACTTTCTCTCTCCCAGGCTTGATACATCTCCCCATGTGTCTTTCCAGTAAATTCCAGGTGCCGCACCTTATTGAGCAAACTAAATACACACCCACCCCACCATTGACCAGAACCTCAGATCTTTCCATTTATATAACTGTATTATTCCAAACCTGAGCCCTATTGCTTATCAAGAAAATTAAATATATTGTCACCCACTAGAAACTGTTTTCTGGATGCCTTTTTGTGGATAAATATAGACTAATAAAAGTAAAAAAAAAAAATAGAAATACTACTAATGTTTTGAATTTCTTTATTTCTAGGTACTAACTGGATGATACAGATCTTGAATTTAATAAAGCACAAAGGAGATGCCACACTTAGCAACAGTGTACCAATCTACGAGAGATCACCATGGTATGAAACTATTGCTGCTGAAGCACAGATCAAGGTCCTTGTGCCTCCTAGAATAATTACTTCCCATCTACCATTCAACATGTTCGCAAAATCTTTTTTCAAGTCTAAAGCTAAAGTAAGCAAAACATAGGAAAATAGAATGTTTTAATATATATGAGAAGGATAATGAGATTCGTAATACACCTTACATTATTAAATTATTATTCAGTTAATTCTCAAGCTTTTAGGATGGGTGCTGAGACTTCTTCTGAACTGAATATCAATACTGGCATCCCTCTGAGATGTGTTAAGTCCATCACAATATTCCCTGTATACTTATGATTGTGTTTCGTCTTCACAGTTAAACCTAAAATTTGCAGATGACGCTAATTGGGGATGATGAAGACCATTTTAGGGCCGAGGTTTGTCGTCTTGTAAAATGGGGGAGGATAATTAATTGTTGTTAAATAATAAGAAAATAAAGAAAATTACAGTATTTTAGGAGATCAAAGAAACCAGAGCTGCACTTACTGTGCATAAATGATGTAGAAGAATGGAAAGGGTGAGGGAGTTTAAGTTCCTGGTGTAAATTAGGGGTGAGCAGGTTTGGTTTTCCAAAAATAGTCTCCCCCAAACGTGCAGATCCGAAGGCAGGCTCGGTTTTGCACGCCTGACTCGGATCCGAAAACGAGGCAAAACATCATCATCCTACTGTCGGATCTCGCGAGTTTTGGATTCTTTATAAGGAGCTGCATGTCGCCGCCATTTTCACTCCGGACTTGGAGAGTGTACACACAGAACGTGTACTGTGTATGCTCTGTGCTACCTGTTAGGAAAACGGAAGGGGGGCAGAAGAAGGGAGGCAGGAGAGTGTTCCTTTGGTTCTCTCTGTGACTGCGTGTGCTCTCACCGCTCTGTGACTAAAAAGCGAAGGGGGCAGGAGAAGCGGCTGCCATATACTACTGCTATATATCCTCTGTGTGTGATCCAAAGCCAAAAATATATTTCTGTTATGCATCTGAAAGGGGTGTTCTGTCCATCTACCCAGGGGCTCTACCCCAGTGTAACATTTAAATTATAAAAGATAAAAACAAAAAGCCTAAAATTATAATTATAAAAAAATCTATTTTGTTTGTGCTGTACCCCAGAGCACTATACAATTTTTATTTGATTTTCATAAGTACTGTAACACTGCCAGTCAGACTGCAGTATATTACTTCCTACTCATAAACGCATTGTGCGATGCTGTCGGTGTAGTCAACTGCAGTAGGTAATTATTATATATATTTCTGATTCATTTGTGCAACACTGTAATCGCTGGTGTGTGATATAAAAAATACTTCTACATATTTTTGACTCATTTGTGCGACACTTTAACTGCAGTGTGTGATAGAAAAATAATATATTTATATATTTTGATTTAAATTAATATTTAGTGCGGTTTTATCCCAATATACATCCAGGGACTGCAGCTGCTCCGTCCATCTAGGGGTGTGGTGTCTGTAGCTCATATTCTCATTATTTATTGTCCTATTTTCATAACTCTTTCCATCACCACATTGTAATTAATTCAAATTATAATATTAATAATAATTATAAATTAAATTTAAATTAAATGAATATAAATTAACTCTCCATACTCATATAGTAAACTTTCTGTATATCTTTGTGGAAATTAGGAATTATATTCTAAATAAATAAAATAAAATAAATTAAAATAAATTGAAATTAAAATTAATTAAATAAATTAAATCTGTAGGGCATGTGGGATCCCGCACCGGTTTGAAATCAATGATATGTAATTAGATCTCCAAATGTAAAAATGACAAGTAGCACATTAAAATAAATTAATTGTCAGAATACTGGTTGACTATAAGAATACACTGTAATTTATGTACTCATTAAGGCCTGTTGGTTTGAGTCCACCCAGGAAGAAAGTCCATTTGCTTTCTTTTTTGATCAGCTCTCTGCTAAGGTCGCCTCCTCTAATGCCTAGGTGGACTCTAAAGAGTCCAAATATTTTCATCTCACCTGGGGAGTCTTGATGCTTGGCATGGTAATGTCTGGCTACAGATGTTCGTTTTTTTAGATTCAGCCAGATCAGAGGTGGCATTGCAGATTGAGCCCATGTGTTCTAAGATCCTAAGTTTAAATTTTCTGGTGGCCATCCCTACATACCTTAAATTGCAGGTAATAAAATAGACTGCTCCTTCTGTGTTGCAATTAAAAAGTGTTTGATGGGGATGTCACATCCTGACCTATCTTGGACCACCTCAGTTATGAGGGCACGCTTTGCATTGCCCACATGGGAATGACCCCTTCAACTGTTTTGTTCTCTTTTGTTCCTTGGTGAAGTGGCTCCATACCAAAAGGTCCTTGATGTTATTGGATCTGCGCCAACTAATTTGGAGTTTGGTGTCCAATAGAGGAGAAAGCTCAGCATCTAGGTGTAAAATAAGCAGATGTTTCTCTATAGCATTCTTGAGTGAAATCTGATCTTGGTGTCCTCCTTGTTCCTATTTGGTTTGTTTTGGAAGATCAATAATTCTCTGTTGATTCATGTCACTTCTTGTTGAGCTTGTTTCAAAAAACGTTTGCTGTAACCTCTCGTAATTAGGCGATTGGTTAGTTCTTGACTTTTTTTGTTTGAAGATTTTCTCCTTTGGGCAATTCCACCTCAGTCTTATAAATTTCCCTTTGGGTATATTTTCAATGGTTGTTGGAAAGTGGGTACTGGTTTGGAACAGAATGCTGTTCGTTGCCATCTCTTTTTGAAATAGCTCTGCAGCCAGTACTCCCTCCGAAGATTTGTATATATTAAAATCCAAGAAGGATACCTTTTCATTGCTGATAGTGTGAGTAAGACTGATGTTCACATCATTATTGTTCAAGGTCTTAATGAAATCCCATAGGAGTTCCTCACTCCCATCCCAGATTCTAAGGATGTCGTCTATGTAGCGTAGCAAACTCATTACATGCTTACTATAGAGCTCGTTCTCTTCACTAAAAGCAAAGACTTTCTCCCACCACCCCAAGAACAAATTGGCATATGTGGGTGCACAAGCTGCCCCCATTGCCAGGCCTCTCATTTGCAAAAAAAATTGATCGGCAAAAGATGCCCGACCCCCGTACGATCTTGGAAGCGAAGCAGTGTAATGGTTGGTTAGTACTTGGATGGGAGACCTCCTGAGAATACCAAGTTTAGTAGAACTCAGGATGACCAGGACACTCTGTACCTAACATTGACAGCAGATTCACCACTGATGTTTATTCTCAGATTCATCTCCAACCTATTTATTCTATAATCAGTACTTATCCATTGAAATCTTTTTGTTGATAATTCACAGGTACTTCAATCAGCTACATTTGTCTACAGGGCACTCAGCCACTGAATGGCCTTGAAGAAATACATGGGTGATCCTCATCACAACTTACCCACGTTTGGTTTTCTTGAAACAATATAATTTTTGAGTCATGTCCCAAAAATCACGAATTAATTGATGGATCTGTCATATATATTGGACCCTATTCTCTGAACCTTATAGCATCATTATGGTTAAAACTTGTACTATGTTTTGTTTGTCTTTAGTGGTGTATGTGTAGTTGGATAAATCTCCTTTTTTTTTTAAAAAAGATCTAATAAAATGTAAAGTTTTATCTACTCTTCTATAATTTTTTTATTAATCACAAGAAAGCACCCACACAAGAGTCTACTTTTCTTCTCATGTAATAAATTAAATCTAAAATATTGTTGTTGTTGTTGTTGTTGTTGTTTTTTTATTATTCTTCTTTGCCTTAATCCTCTTTTGTGAACCGAAATCTTGAGCCTTGCCTAGTGTGTCTTTTTTTAAATACATTTTTTTAAAAATATTTTGTCCTCCCAGTATGTACATCCGAGGGCTGCTGCTGCTCCGTCCAGCTACCTCAGTGCAACCTTTTGGCCTAAACTGGATAAAAGCAATATTGTGAGCTGTATACAGAATAGTCTGGAAATGAGTGGAAATTTATGTTTTTAAGGTTAATAATAATGTAGGAACAAAAACACCCACAAATTCTGTTATTTTAGCTGTTTTGATGATTTTTCAAAAAAATTCAGATCCAAAACCAATACCAAAACCAAAAAACTAATCCAAATCCAAAACACGAAGAAGAATCAGATCCAAAACCCTAACACAAAACCCGAACAATGTCTCTGTGCACACCCCTAGTCTAAATATATTTTAGAAGATCTCACTGGGACTTCACACATTGCTTCTGTAGTGGAAAAGGTGCAGCAATGTCTCCACTTCCTACGTAGGCTGTGTGTTGCAAGCTTATCCAGAAATAGATCTGAACAATTTTTATAGATGTGTTATTGAGAGTTAATGTGTTGCCATTGTATTTCCTCTTCAACTGTTTTTGGAACTTCACTTCATTTGTGTTTGATGTGTATGTAGTGACAATAAACAATTGAACTGAATTCTATTGGTAAGTATTTACTACTACTACTGATCATTCTTTTACAACCAAATTTTTTGGGCATGTTACAATGTGTGCATACTGTTTGTAAGTAAGCTAAACAGTGGTTGTCTTATCAACATAGTGAGAAGGCCTCACCATGGCCTAGTCTGAGAAGAAAATAGGTAAAAGAGAAGGAATTATAACTGGTTACAGAGAGCTAGCTGTTGCCCACTGATGGTTTAGATAGGATGTAGAGTAAAGAAACTTTGATATGTAGGAAAATTTAGGAAAAATGTGTGGCTCAAATCTGAATTGTATCAACGCTACATTTACATATTTATCTACTGAATTTAATTCTTGATTTTCTTTAGATTATCTACACAGTGCGAAATCCTAAAGATGTCGTTGTATCTTTATTCCATTTTACCAAGATTATCAAAGTGTTTTCAGATGTTGAACAGTTCCAGGAAGTCTTGGATGACTTTTTGCAGGGGAATAGTAAGTTTATTAAACATAACTCTCTTATTATTAATCTGAAAATCATTGAAAGTTCTGTAATGGTTATGCATTTGCATACTTTTTATAATACTGTATGTAAGGGCACTGAGATCAAGGCATGTCTGAGTGGCAGACATGTCCACATGTGATGGCCCATCAACATCAAAAGACATTCACATACACTTTGCCAGGTCCCACTATACTATTCCTGGCCAATTTTTCTCATGAAGCACTGCTAGTATTCTTCAATGAGTGGAGAGTTAAGTGCACATACTTGGAAGCCATCTTAACTATATATTGCATAATTAATGGTCAAATGGGAAGTGTGTTAGGTGTTAGGAGAAAAGAAGGAAAGCTGATATTAAGCTCACAAATATTTGTATATATAATTATGCCTATGACATATCACTGGTCTAGATGCATGGCTACTGTGGTGCAAACTGCACCATTAGGTGACCACCTCATCTGCTTCTGTCCTCATCTGCTGGTTATTTTTTTTCTAATTCTGGTTTATAATGCTATCAAAAGTATAATTATTTTAGACTTTGTTTAACACACTGTACAATTGCTTTACTTTCAGCTATGTATGGCTCTTGGTTTGAACATGTGAAAGGCTGGATGCAAATGAAGGATGACAGCAGATTCTTCTTCATTGCCTATGAGGAGCTCCTGCAGGTATGGTTACGCTACACCCAAACTGTCCGCTCTGACATGCAGGGTATACTGTATGTACATTATCTCCGTATTTCTTCTAGGTAGTCCCCTCACACACCATGTGTGTGTGTGTGTGTGTGTGTGTGTGTGTGTGTGTGTGTGTGATTGTGTCCTTGTAATAGGGAATAAAGATTGTAAGCTCCATTGGAGCTGTGACTGATGTGAATGACTAAATATTCTCTGTATAGTGCCGCAGAATATGAGTGCACTATGGGGGTGATTCCGAGTTGTTCGCTCGCTAGCTGCTTTTAGCAGCATTGCACACGCTAAGCCGCCGCCCTCTGGGAGTGTATCTTAGCTTAGCAAAATTGCAGATGAAAGATTAGCAGAATTGCGAATAGAAATTTCTTAGCAGTTTCTGAGTAGCTCCAGACTTACTCAACCATTGCGACCAGCTCAGTCCTTTTCGTTCCTGGTTTGACGTCACAAACACACCCAGCGTTTGCCCAACCACTCCCCCGTTTCTCCAGCCACTCCTGCGTTTTGCAACTCGAACGCCTGCGTTTTTCCGCACACTCCCATAAAATGGCCAGTTTCCGCCCAGAAACACCCACTTCCTGTCAATCACACTACGATCAGCAGAGCGATGAAAAAACTTAGTTACGCCGTGAGTAAATTACCAAACTTTTGTGCTAATTTACTTGGCGCAGGCGCACTGCGTACATTGCGCATGCGCAGTTTGCGACTAATCGCTCCGTAGCAAAAAAAAAATAACTAGCGAACAATTCGGAATGACCCCCTATATAAATAGTTACATTTACAAACAGACTCTAACATTCTTCAGAAAATGTAGGGTGTTTTTTTTCTTTTGTAAATGTTTATTTCATTTTTTTTAAGTATATTTATTGGGTTTTCCTAATAAAACCAGACAAAAAAATCAAAAAATAGTGCAAGGGTCAAGCATCAAGTTAATGGACAGGACTCGCAAATACCCTGAATACCAGCAACAAACTTGGCTTGTACCCATACAAATAAGTAGACAAATATGATTTTGTAAATTAGACACCAATAATGGGAAGGAAGGGGGAGACAAAGGATACATCAGGAGGGAAGGGGGGGAGAGTAGGTGATTATATATGTTAAAATCATAAAAACAAGTAATACAAGCATAGGCGTGCACAGCACATTTTATTAGGGTGTGAACTCCATGGACTTCAGAAATATGCAACAACACCAAGGTAATATCGCCAACATTTCTGATGTTTAATACAACTTTTTTTCATGGATCCTTGAAAAAAAGATGTATTAAACATCTGAAATGATGGAGACATTACCTTGGAGTTTTTACATATTTCTAAAGTCCATGGAATGCCGCTATTCGTGTTAGGGGTCCCCTGTAATCCTGAAATATGCACCTGGGCAATATAAGCTAACTATTTTATGTATTAGTGTGTGTATATATACTGTGTGTATGTACGTATATGTATGAGATATCTATATTTGATAGCCCAGGCAGCACTCCTTTGGTCTTTGAAACAGGTGAACTTTAATCCATATAAGCCAACGTTTCAAGGCTCTATGGCTTTTTTGTCAGGATGTGACAGAACAAATGAAATAAACAATTACATACCTTAAATAGGGTGAGAACCCTGTGATGCTGCTGTGATCTCCCGCCTCCTGCCGCCGGGGTCTATGACTTCATCCACTGGCATTACACCGCTGAACGGCATGCTGGGAACCACATGTGCTGCTGGGTAAATTGCCTTGGTAACCGGTGTTAATGCTTATTAACTTACAGGAAGAAAAAGCAATACCTTTAACTTATATTTGTGCAGGCCGCTGCGACAGCTAAGCGTGTATGTAACCCCTAACAGATGCGTACACGTTGCGTAAGTACGCCGTCACGCTGTAAGCACGGAGTAGATACACGTGAGTCGGAATACACTTTATAACCCCTAGCAGGAAAGTAACACGACACGAATTGTATTTAAAATGTTGGGATCCGACCCACCAACAGTTATTTGCTAAATAGGGGGTTACAACAATAATACAATTACATGATACATACGTTTGTTTCGCCAGCGCCACCTGGTCCCGGTCCTCAATCAATCAAGATAGATGACCTTCAGAAAATGTGACTGACCGGCCAGGAGGCTTGGCTTTTATGCAATATTCCAAAGCATGAAACAATAGAAACTGTATGCTCTTCTTCCATTGGTTCGGGGGTGGGACATATCCTGTGCACTGGGGATCATTGGTCAGCTCAAGAGGTGGGCGATGGCTAAGTCTTGAGATGTGATTACTGTTGTTTACATCTGTGTTCCCGCCCCATGACCAGTTAAACCCACCACATTAATCATACATAAATCTGGTATTACTAATTACTTATTGCTGCAATATGCGACAATATCCTCATACCCACCGGATTACTGTTATGTGACCCTGATCAATATGATCCCACACACGATATGATTATCCATTTCCATCCTAAAGATATATATATATATATATCAAACAATGATGTCGGCACTCGCATAACTGACCAAAAATATATCGCTCCGGTGCCCTCCATGAAGCAGAACTCCAGCATGCACACAAATAGAAGGGCGGCACTCACGAGACTTCCAAACAGAGAATAAATCAGACGGACAGCATCACGGTGTTCAACGTTTCAGTCTATTTGCAGACTTTTTTCAAGAACAAGTGATGACGCGGACCAGCAGGGACCGGCGGCGGCCGGGAGCTGGGCATGGCTTATCGAGCGGACCACCCTATTTAAGGTATGTACACTGATGTTGTACACTTGTTCTTGAAAAAAGTCTGCAAATAGACTGAAACGTTGAACACCGTGACGCTGTCCGTCTGATTTATTCTCTGTTTGGATGTCTGTCTCGTGAGTGCCGCCCTTCTATTGGTGTATATATATATATATATATATATATATACATACACACACACACACATACATTCCTGCTATTACAATTAGTTATGAAGTGTGTGTATATATATATATATATATATATATATATATATATATAGGAATCCAATTCAGCCGGCACTCTCATAAGTAAAACAAATGCTCCGGTGTCCAGTTCAAAAAAGCATCATATACCTCCAATATGTACGGCACTCAGAGACTGGCATAATAGATAAAGGTTTTATAGTCACGTCAAACGAACGTTTTCGGGGACACAGCCCCTTCCTCAGGACCACAGACAATAACAATGAAACAGGTACAAACATACACTTAAATACCGTTACCGCTACTCACCTGTCCTGTATTCACTCATCAAAGGACTCGGCGCCGGCTAGCTGCAGTGACGCGCTTCCTCCACAGACAGGAGCCGTTACCATGGTGTCCGCTGGAGTGCGTTCCACGCGGCCGGACTTCCTCCTTCCTGGTTCAGCGCGTCCTGCGCATGCTCTGCAAGCCGAGACCCAAGATGACAGAAATAGGGAAGGTGTTACAAAAACCACATACTAAAAACATATATTAGAAACAACTATAACATACAAATTACAAGTTAATGTAAAGCCATCTGAATGAAGAATCAAGAGCACATCAGTCAGCGCCTCTATGCAAATCACACGGGTCATAAAGTATTCCAATTTATTTTTTCGTTAAGACCCCTGGGATAGATGGTTCCCAATCGCATGATCCACTGGGATTCTTTGATTAAAAGATTTTTAGGTCTATTCCCTCTCCGCAAGGAGGAAGGAATATGGTCTATCATGAAATATTTTAAGGACGATAAAGGATGGCCCATCGCCCTAAAATGCTTAGCCACGGGTTGATCAATATCTCTACCTTCCAAAGTGAGACGAATGGCAGAGCGATGCGCCGCCATTCTTTCACTGAATTTACGGATAGTCTGCCCGATATAGTACAATCCACACGGACAGACTATCACATAAACTACAAATGGAGTGCTGCAAGTAAGGACATGTCTGATCTCATACATTTTATCACTGTGAGGATGTTTAAATGATTTACATGCAATCAAATGACTGCATGTTGCACAATTCACACATCTGTAACACCCTGGTGGTTTAGTATATACATTGGGTGGCCTAGGTACCCCTACACCTGTAATGTCTGCATGCACGAGGCGATCCCTAAGGTTACTGCCTCTTCTAAATGCAGCTATGGGTCGAATTTCCCTAAATACAGGCAAGTCTGGATCAGACTTTACCATGGGCCATAATGCTTGAGTGGCTCTTCTAATGATGGGACTGGCCACAGTGTAATCGGATACCATCGGTAACACACCCTGGTTGTCCTTCCGGTGTGGGTGTAAAAGATCATTCCGTGACATGCCTAATACTTTAGATTTCTGTTCAAGTAGAGTTTTAATGTCATAACCTCTCTCAATAAATTTAACAATAAGGTCATCAATTTTACCTGGAATTTTATCAGGATCACTGGTGATCCTCGCAATTCTCATCATTTGAGATAATGGAAGGCCCCGTTTTAAAGATTCAGGGTGATGGCTTGATGACTGTAAGAAAGTATTTCTATCTGTGGCTTTACAGTGCACTTCGGTCTCAAATTTGCAATCTCTTAGGTAAATTTTCACATCTAAAAAAACAGCTTCAGTGAAACTATGCGTATATGTTAGCCTAATAGGTGATTGCGCACTGTTAATCCTTTGCAGAAGTTTTTCTAAACTCTCAATGCCACCCGTCCACAACATAAAGATGTCGTCAATGTATCTGGTGTACCATAATACATTGTGACAAATGTTAGGATCCTCGAAGAATATGGCATCCTCGAACTCAAACATAAAGACATTAGCATACGAGGGGGCCACAGGAGACCCCATGGCACCCCCCCGCAGCTGCAAATAATAATTACCATCAAACAAAAAATAGTTTCGACGTAATGTTAATTCTAAGAGGGTCAAAAATAAATCATGGTTAAACTCTCTATCATCTAGAAAAGTATTGAGAAACTGGCGCATAGCACGTAGTCCCCCATCATGGGGTATAGAAGTATATAGACTTGAGACATCCATACACACCATTAAAGTGTCTGAAGCAATGACATCAAATTTAGAAAGTTCTAACAAAAATGACGTCGTGTCTTTAAGAAACGACTGTTTTTTTGACAATAATGGTTGCAAAATGCAATCCAATAATTGGGCAACTGGTTGATACAAGGACTCCCGTGCTGAACGGATAGGACAACCAGGAGGTTTCGTCCTATCCTTATGCACTTTTGGGAGAGTGTACAAGGAAGGGATCTTAGGATATTGGACCCACAGCCTATTAGACACTTTGTTAGAAATTAACTGGTCATCACATGCTTTCTTAAGGATATTTTTTAATTCTAATTGATACTGATCTGTAGGATCTCTGGACAATTTTAAATAAACCTGCTCATCTGACAACTGTGACATTATTTCGGCTCTATATGTCCCAATATCCTGTATGACGATTGACCCGCCTTTGTCGGCGGGCCTGATAACAATATCGTCATATTTTGCAAGATCCTGAAGAGCCTTCGTTTCGTCTCTGGACAAATTGTGCCGGATGGCACCCGGTGCCATGGTGAATCTTGAAACAGCGCCATCCAGTAGTCGTCCAAAGGTCTTTAGAGAAGCATTGTTAGAAGGTGGATCATATTTGGAGCAGGATGTTAGTCTCAGAAAAGGGTCCAGTATAGAAATAGCTGATGTATCTTTTTGATGTTGAAAATGTTCTTTGAGTCTTAAATTCCTTGAGAATTTGTGAGCGTCTCTTTTCCAGTTAAATTCATTGTGTTTATTCGTGGGCACAAAACTCAGGCCTTTATTTAACACTTGGATTTCCAAGGGTTTTAGAACTCTCTGGGAAAGATTAAAGATTAAGTCTTCTTGAGCTCTTGATTTTTTCTTCCCCCTCTGGTTTTGGCCCCCCCGGCGGGTGGGAGGATGGCTTGTGGATCCATACCATTCTTGACCCCTCTGCCTAAAGGGATTCTGGCTGAACGGGAGGTGTCATCAGATTCGGAGACCATGAAATCACTGTCACTGTTAGATGACTGATACTCCTTTCGTGGACCAGGATTTCTTTTTTGCCACGGACGTCTCCTGTATGGATTTTTCTTGCCCTGGTTCCCGTTGTCTCCTCCTGATAGCCATTTATAGACATGGTTGTCGTCATAATCTCCATCCACAGTGCGTTTCTTCTGTTTTTTAAACTTGATTAAATTCCTTTTATATTCGGTGTGTTGTGTCTCAAGTTTATCCAGCCAATCCTGGCTAGATTCTGCTTCTAAAGTGTGCAGATGATCTTTCTCAAAGATGGCTATTTTTTGTCTGGTAATTTGTAACTCCCTGTTGGATTCTTCTATGACAGACACCATAAGATCAAATGAACATTTGTTCAAAATGGCGATCCATTTTGCCACAAAATCTGGGTTATTTCGTCCGATGGTGGGCACATTATGTACCCTAAACCCTCTGGGGATTTTGTGTTCACGGTAATACTCGGATAATGATATCCCATGTAGTAAATAGTCCGTCTCACAACGTTTCAATTTCAACAACTGTTGATATAAATCCTCAGAATTAACTAATGGATCGCTGGAGGTCATTTGATCGGTGAAGAGAATATTCTCTATTTGTGCTGCAGTATAGCTGAAAGTAGCTCCTTGTGGTGGTGCAGATACATTACGGCACCCATGTGTTTCTGTGGTAGAGGTAGATGTAGATGATTCCATCTCATATATTGGAGCAATATATATATATCAATGAAGTCACACACAGTCTGCTGCAGCAACACACGTGAAAGTCACAGAATTCTCCAAACAGTGGGTGTAATAACATATAAACCACCCATAAAACTAAGTGAAAGGCAATAACAGTGTTCAAGAGGATTTGTATGAATGATAAATTACGTCCATAGGTGCAATGTTTGCACATAGATAGGAATCCAATTCAGCCGGCACTCTCATAAGTAAAACAAATGCTCCGGTGTCCAGTTCAAAAAAGCATCATATACCTCCAATATGTACGGCACTCAGAGACTGGCATAATAGATAAAGGTTTTATAGTCACGTCAAACGAACATTTTCGGGGACACAGCCCCTTCCTCAGGACCACAGACAATAACAATAAAACAGGTACAAACATACACTTAAATACCGTTAGCGCGTCACTGCAGTTAGCCGGCGCCGAGTCCTTTGATGAGTGAATACAGGACAGGTGAGTAGCGGTAACGGCACTATAAAACCTTTATCACGTGTGTTGCTGCAGCAGACTGTGTGTGACTTCATTGATATATATATATTGCTCCAATATATGAGATGGAATCATCTACATCTACCTCTACCACAGAAACACATGGGTGCCGTAATGTATCTGCACCACCACAAGGAGCTACTTTCAGCTCTACTGCAGCACAAATAGAGAATATTCTCTTCACCGATCAAATGACCTCCAGCGATCCATTAGTTAATTCTGAGGATTTATATCAACAGTTGTTGAAATTGAAACGTCGTGAGACGGACTATTTACTACATGGGATATCATTATCCGAGTATTACCGTGAACACAAAATCCCCAGAGGGTTTAGGGTACATAATGTGCCCACCATCGGACGAAATAACCCAGATTTTGTGGCAAAATGGATCGCCATTTTGAACAAATGTTCATTTGATCTTATGGTGTCTGTCATAGAAGAATCCAACAGGGAGTTACAAATTACCAGACAAAAAATAGCCATCTTTGAGAAAGATCATCTGCACACTTTAGAAGCAGAATCTAGCCAGGATTGGCTGGATAAACTTGAGACACAACACACCGAATATAAAAGGAATTTAATCAAGTTTAAAAAACAGAAGAAACGCACTGTGGATGGAGATTATGACGACAACCATGTCTATAAATGGCTATCAGGAGGAGACAACGGGAACCAGGGCAAGAAAAATCCATACAGGAGACGTCCGTGGCAAAAAAGAAATCCTGGTCCACGAAAGGAGTATCAGTCATCTAACAGTGACAGTGATTTCATGGTCTCCGAATCTGATGACACCTCCCGTTCAGCCAGAATCCCTTTAGGCAGAGGGGTCAAGAATGGTATGGATCCACAAGCCATCCTCCCACCCGCCGGGGGGGCCAAAACCAGAGGGGGAAGAAAAAATCAAGAGCTCAAGAAGACTTAATCTTTAATCTTTCCCAGAGAGTTCTAAAACCCTTGGAAATCCAAGTGTTAAATAAAGGCCTGAGTTTTGTGCCCACGAATAAACACAATGAATTTAACTGGAAAAGAGACGCTCACAAATTCTCAAGGAATTTAAGACTCAAAGAACATTTTCAACATCAAAAAGATACATCAGCTATTTCTATACTGGACCCTTTTCTGAGACTAACATCCTGCTCCAAATATGATCCACCTTCTAACAATGCTTCTCTAAAGACCTTTGGACGACTACTGGATGGCGCTGTTTCAAGATTCACCATGGCACCGGGTGCCATCCGGCACAATTTGTCCAGAGACGAAACGAAGGCTCTTCAGGATCTTGCAAAATATGACGATATTGTTATCAGGCCCGCCGACAAAGGCGGGTCAATCATCATACAGGATATTGGGACATATAGAGCCGAAATAATGTCACAGTTGTCAGATGAGCAGGTTTATTTAAAATTGTCCAGAGATCCTACAGATCAGTATCAATTAGAATTAAAAAATATCCTTAAGAAAGCATGTGATGACCAGTTAATTTCTAACAAAGTGTCTAATAGGCTGTGGGTCCAATATCCTAAGATCCCTTCCTTGTACACTCTCCCAAAGGTGCATAAGGATAGGACGAAACCTCCTGGTCGTCCTATCCTTTCAGCACGGGAGTCCTTGTATCAACCAGTTGCCCAATTATTGGATTGCATTTTGCAACCATTATTGTCAAAAAAACAGTCGTTTCTTAAAGACACGACGTCATTTTTGTTAGAACTTTCTAAATTTGATGTCATTGCTTCAGACACTTTAATGGTGTGTATGGATGTCTCAAGTCTATATACTTCTATACCCCATGATGGGGGACTACGTGCTATGCGCCAGTTTCTCAATACTTTTCTAGATGATAGAGAGTTTAACCATGATTTATTTTTGACCCTCTTAGAATTGACATTACGTCGAAACTATTTTTTGTTTGATGGTAATTATTATTTGCAGCTGCGGGGGTGTGCCATGGGGTCTCCTGTGGCCCCCTCGTATGCTAATGTCTTTATGTTTGAGTTCGAGGATGCCATATTCTTCGAGGATCCTAACATTTGTCACAATGTATTATGGTACACCAGATACATTGACGACATCTTTATGTTGTGGACGGGTGGCATTGAGAGTTTAGAAAAACTTCTGCAAAGGATTAACAGTGCGCAATCACCTATTAGGCTAACATATACGCATAGTTTCACTGAAGCTGTTTTTTTAGATGTGAAAATTTACCTAAGAGATTGCAAATTTGAGACCGAAGTGCACTGTAAAGCCACAGATAGAAATACTTTCTTACAGTCATCAAGCCATCACCCTGAATCTTTAAAACGGGGCCTTCCATTATCTCAAATGATGAGAATTGCGAGGATCACCAGTGATCCTGATAAAATTCCAGGTAAAATTGATGACCTTATTGTTAAATTTATTGAGAGAGGTTATGACATTAAAACTCTACTTGAACAGAAATCTAAAGTATTAGGCATGTCACGGAATGATCTTTTACACCCACACCGGAAGGACAACCAGGGTGTGTTACCGATGGTATCCGATTACACTGTGGCCAGTCCCATCATTAGAAGAGCCACTCAAGCAATATGGCCCATGGTAAAGTCTGATCCAGACTTGCCTGTATTTAGGGAAATTCGACCCATAGCTGCATTTAGAAGAGGCAGTAACCTTAGGGATCGCCTCGTGCATGCAGACATTACAGGTGTAGGGGTACCTAGGCCACCCAATGTATATACTAAACCACCAGGGTGTTACAGATGTGTGAATTGTGCAACATGCAGTCATTTGATTGCATGTAAATCATTTAAACATCCTCACAGTGATAAAATGTATGAGATCAGACATGTCCTTACTTGCAGCACTCCATGTGTAGTTTATGTGATAGTCTGTCCGTGTGGATTGTACTATATCGGGCAGACTATCCGTAAATTCAGTGAAAGAATGGCGGCGCATCGCTCTGCCATTCGTCTCACTTTGGAAGGTAGAGATATTGATCAACCCGTGGCTAAGCATTTTAGGGCGATGGGCCATCCTTTATCGTCCTTAAAATATTTCATGATAGACCATATTCCTTCCTCCTTGCGGAGAGGGAATAGACCTAAAAATCTTTTAATCAAAGAATCCCAGTGGATCATGCGATTGGGAACCATCTATCCCAGGGGTCTTAACGAAAAAATAAATTGGAATACTTTATGACCCGTGTGATTTGCATAGAGGCGCTGACTGATGTGCTCTTGATTCTTCATTCAGATGGCTTTACATTAACTTGTAATTTGTATGTTATAGTTGTTTCTAATATATGTTTTTAGTATGTGGTTTTTGTAACACCTTCCCTATTTCTGTCATCTTGGGTCTCGGCTTGCAGAGCATGCGCAGGACGCGCTGAACCAGGAAGGAGGAAGTCCGGCCGCGTGGAACGCACTCCAGCGGACACCATGGTAACGGCTCCTGTCTGTGGAGGAAGCGCGTCACTGCAGCTAGCCGGCGCCGAGTCCTTTGATGAGTGAATACAGGACAGGTGAGTAGCGGTAACGGTATTTAAGTGTATGTTTGTACCTGTTTCATTGTTATTGTCTGTGGTCCTGAGGAAGGGGCTGTGTCCCCGAAAACGTTCGTTTGACGTGACTATAAAACCTTTATCTATTATGCCAGTCTCTGAGTGCCGTACATATTGGAGGTATATTTATATATATAGAGAGAGAAAATGAAGTGCAGAAGAGCGCCTAATGGTGTTTAAAAATTGTAAAATCAATTCACCATGTGAAAAAGTGCAAAGTGTAAATTTAATAAAGAATCGACTTAGATTCCTTGGGAAACTGCTTCAGTCTGATGACACTTTTGACACATGTAAAATAGAAATAAAAGCCAACATAGTGTGTACTGTTTTTTTTTTTATAAATTTCTTTATTAGACAGCCAAAGAGTCACAACATAAATTAGCAGTAATCAATTTACAGTAATAGTCAGCAGTGACAAACAATCAAGTTCAATAATGAACAAAATACAGAAAATTGAAGGCTGTACGGCTTTTTTGTTTTTTTGTAGTAGAAGAGAAAGAAAACTAAAAACATTTCACATAGAGTAATATCAACACAGCTGTCTAGCAACAATAGTAGGGGGGTATGATTCACCAGGGTGTACCACTATCTCCAACAGTAAGCAACCTACCTAATATGTAGTCTGAATATCGCAGCTGTGAGGAAGAAGGAGAGACAGGAAAGGAAAGGACAGAGATAGAAAGTAATGAGAAAGAAATATTACAGAAATACTATAGATAGGTGGCGTATATATTGCCGGGGGGGGGGGGGGGGGGGGGGGGAGTTAGTCTGATATATAATCTGGATAAGGAGGTGGAATCATGGTTTCGGGGCGAACACTGTAGTGTGTAGTGCCCTAACTTGGGAGAGTCAGTGTTATAAGTGGAGTCAACTCATGGGCTTTGTTCTTTAAAGTACCGAAAATCAGGTAATATTACCCGCTATCCGACTAGTCCAGTACCACGTTGTGTCTCGGAATACACTCCAGATACATTCACGTCTATCCGTAGGTAAATTCTCTATATAGGGTCCCCACTTTTTATGGAAAAGTATAACTCCATTTTCAATTTGGAAAGTGGCCATTCGTCTCTCACAAAATAGTACGTCTAGTAAAGCGGATTCCCATTCTCCTACCGTTGGGGCAGTTTTATATATCCAGTGTCTCAGTATCACCTGCTTTGCCACCGTAACCATCACAGTTAGCAGTGGGATCATCGGGGTGAGATCAAATCGTACCAGCCAGGGCGAAAAGTCAGCGAACAACAGCGGACTCGCCACTCCAGGGAGAGTTAATTTGAGTAGTCGGGATAAATACTGGAGAATCTTACACCAGAATCGTTTAATTTTTCCACATAACCAGAGATTGTGTGCAAGGGATGCTCCATTTACTCCGCATTTAGGGCATGTGCCCGACTCACCCGGGCGGAAGTGTTGTCTTTGGGAGGGGGATATATACATACAAATATATATATATATTTACTGTCCTTAAATGTATTTCTTGTAGTGTAGCGGATTTTAGAGCCTTAAGGACGAGGTCAGTGTTCGCAGAGACCCCGCCCATCTCGGGTATCTCTGGGAGCTCCTTCTGCCAGAAGTCAGAGAGGGGGGACCAAGAGGGGGCTGACACCTCAATTAGGTCATTGTAAAGATATCGAATTTTAAAGGGATTTTGTCCGCAAAACGTGAGAGTGTCAAGAATTGTTCGATTAGGGCCCCCTTTGCCTAAGGGGTCACGAAGAGAGTTGACATAATGACGCGCTTGGAGAAACATGAAAAAGTTGGAGTGGGGTAACGAAAATTTGTCACGTAATTGCATAAAGGAGAGCATCTGTCCACCAGGATCAAAGACATCTTTAATGGTGTATATCCCCTTACATTTCCATGTGTAGAAGTGACAGTTATCCAAAGAGGAGGGGAAATTGGGGTTACCCCATAAGGGTATGTATGGTGACTCAAATGGGTCAGTACGAAATAGTTTATGGATGGAGGTCCAGGCCCTATAGGTATCCCAGAATAAGATATTAGTCTTAACTTCTTGGGGTAGTCCAGATCTCGGCGTGTGAAGTAAAGCTGCAGGGGAATAAGGAGAGAACAGTGCCTCTTCCAGTTCTAGGTTCGTGAATATGTCTGACCGTAGAAGCCAATCTGAGGCGAACTTAAATAATGCTGATCTGGCGAACATCGTTACATTGGGCATACTCAGACCGCCTTTTCGTTTATTAACATAGGTGCGGGCTTCGGGCATACATGGTTTTGAATTTTTCCAAATAAACTTTGAAAATATTTGTGAGCAGAGTAGGGCGTCTTGCTTAGTGATTGTAACAGGGAGCATTTGAAGCAGATAAGCCAGTTTAGGGAAGATAATAGCTTTTATCACCACTATCCTGCCCAACAGAGAGAGTTTAAGATCCTTCCAGGATTCTAATCGTGTTTTAATTTGTTGAATAATAGGTGTATAATTAAATATATATAGCCGGGAGAGTTCCGAGGGAATATAGATACCTAGGTATTTCAGTTTAGTAGGGGTCAGCGTGAATTGAGAAGAGAATTCGGAGTAGAGAAGAGGGTCTGCTATGTCAGTCAGAGGGAGTAGTTCAGATTTATGGGTATTTATGCGATAACCAGCAAAAGTGCTAAAACAATGTATGGTATCAAAGATAGCAGGTATCGAAGTGCGGGGGTTAGAGACAAATAGGATCATATCATCTGCAAATAGTCCAAGTTTAACTTCTTTCCTTCCTACTGATATTCCCGAAAAAGCTGACAATTGTCTCAGTGCTACCGCCAGGGGTTCTAATGCCGCCGCAAAGAGTAAAGGGGATAAGGGGCAGCCCTGTCTGGTCCCCCTATGAATCGTTAAGGGTTGAGATAAATGTCGATTTGTGAAAACTTGTGTAGATGCGTTACGGTATATGGTGTGTATGATGTTCACAAATTGGTCTGAAAATCCGAAACGTCGGAGTGTCTCAAATAGGTGGTCCCATGTCACCAGGTCAAATGCCTTTTCCGCATCCAATGATAATAGGAAAGCAGGGCCACCCCCCTCCACCTCCCTCTGGGATTGTAAAACTGTTAGAACTTTCCGGATGTTGGTCACCGAGTGCCTGCCTGAGATAAAACCGGTTTGATCACTGTGGATTATTTCAGGCAAGATAAATTTTAGTCGGTCTGCTAATAGTTTAGTAAATAATTTGTAGTCTACATTAAGTAAGGAGATAGGGCGGTAAGAAGACGGGAGAAGTGGGTCCTTGCCAGGTTTGGGTAGAACCCGGATCAGGGCTGAGTTAAAATGGTGTGGGATAGTTAGGTTGGAAAAAATAGAGTTAAAAAAGGCTGTTAGAGAGTCTACAATTTTAGGCGAGAGTAATTTAAAGAATTCCCCAGATAAGCCATCAGGGCCTGGGGTCTTCAGCTGTTTAAGGGCTTTAATAGCCTCCGTCACTTCAGTGATAGTAACAGGAGCCGTAAGGGAATCTGATTGATCTGGGGAGATCTGAGGTAATTGTAATGTGTCCCAGAAGGAGGTTTTGGTAGATTGGTCAACGTTACTATGTGAATAGAGATCACTAAAAAAAGAGTAGAAGATGTCTGTGATCGCCTTCCCCTCGGTCTGCACAGCTGAGGTCGAATCCCTCAAAGCTGTCACGTATTGGGGTCCCTTGTCGGATTTAATTAAGTTGGAAAGCATTCGGCTCGGTTTATCTCCATATTGAAAAAATTTATATTTACCCGCCATAAGAAATCTATTATCCATATGTGTCAGGGTGTGATCAAATTGGGTCTTAGCGTCTCTGTATTTCTGCTTGTTAGCTAACGTAGGTGAGGATTTAAAGTTTTGAAATGAGGAAGTGAGTGCAGATTGTGCTGCCCTATATGTTGCTTCTTGGTCTCGTCTATATTTTGTCATGTATGCAATTATATCTCCTCGTAAAACAGCTTTAGCAGTCTGCCAAAATAAGGCCGGGTCAGACGTATGGTCAGAGTTGTTGAGAGCATAGGAGTCCCAGGAATTCATCAACATAGTTTTAAAATCTGGAGAAGCCGCCATCTTGGCAGGGAACCTCCAGTGTGCATTAGTACCCAGCGTGAACCTACCCTGGAGCACAAGTGAAATGGGGGCATGGTCTGAGATAGTTATAGGGTTAATAGCTGTGTCAGTGATCCTGGGTGACAGATCGGTGGAGACAAGGAAGTAATCTATACGTGAGAAGGAATTATGGGATGAAGAGTAGTAAGTGTATTCTAATTCTACAGGGTTATGGAGGCGCCACACATCAATCAGTCCCAGCTGTGTAGACACATAATCTAGGTTGATCTTGGGTAGTCGGGTCCTCTGAGACGAGGCACCCTTCCTGTCCAAAACCAAAGAGGACACCATATTCATATCACCTCCAAGGATAAGAGAGGCATGCGAATATGGGCGGAGAATATTCGTTATCTCCAGATAGAATGACTTATCATACACAGCCGGGGCATAGATATTGCACAAGGTTAATCTGGTGCCTGCTAAGGTGATATCTAGGACAATGTATCTGCCTAGAGGGTCGATAATCTGATGATGTATATCAAACACCACCCCCTTACGGATAAGGATAACGACCCCCCTTGCTTTAGAAGAGAATGAAGAAGATGCTACAACCTCTTGTCTAAGCATGGTAAGTTTAGCATGTTCGGGAGGGGTCAGATGTGTCTCTTGAAGCATAGTGACATCAGCCTTTATCTTATTTAAATAGGTAAGGATGCGTCTCCGTTTGATAGGAGAGTTAATACCCCTAACATTCCACGATATTATATTAAGTTGTGACATTTATGACATCATCAGAGGAATATAGAAGGATAGTAAGAGGTCTTGTGATAAGAAATATCATTATACAAGTAGTCCAGAGCATCATTAGAATATATAATCCCCGCCCCAACCGGCTAAGCATCTGTAAATAAGAAGTAACGGAGAGGACAGTAAGAGAGGTTAGAATGAAGAGAAAGAGGTGGAGACAAAAATGAAGATAAAGATAACATATAAGAGCGTCTACACCAGCATACATCGGTATAAACTTTCAGTGTGAACCCGCTGTAATGTAGAACAGTAGAAATAACTAAATAACCAACAGGCAATATGAGAATAATAACTTCAAGGAAATATCCCAATGGCCCATATATAAAAAAAAAAAAAAAAAAAAGTGCTTTTCTAAATGGTCATAATAGGAGTTAAACCTAAATTACCTCACAATATATTAGAATTAGCAACTATATCAAGCAGTATAAGAACATGGATTAAGTCCCGGCATCAGGTTTCAGTCAATGTCCACCGCCTTGTTTGGAGAGGATGGTGGTGAGGTCAAAGGCGACCGCGTGGTTTTACCCAGCTCCATCATAAAGCCCTTAGCCGAGTCCACCGAAGTGAAATCTTTCGGACCCTGTGGGGTGAAGATACGCAGCCGTGCTGGGTAGAGAAGAGCAAATCGGATACCATTTTTCACTAGGTGAGAGCACATTGGGGACATTTCTCTCCTGGCTCTAGAGACTTCCGCGGAGTAATCCTGAAAGAGAAACAGCCATTGTCCTTCCCATTGGAGTGGTCCTTTGCTTCGGGCCGCAGACCATATCAGTTCTTTTTGTCTGAAGTTTAAGCACTTGAAGATGACCGGACGGGGTCTAGATTGGTTAGAATCACGTGGGGGCCCCAGTCTATGAGCTCGTTCAATTTCCAACGATGAGAGTTCTTCGGGGATACCCAGAAGGTCTGGTAAATCGGAGAGGAGGAATTTCAGAAGATCAGGGCCTCTCAATGTTTCTTTAAGACCCACAATACGCAGATTGTTACGTATAAAACGGTTTTCTAGGTCATCCATCTTCATCATCATATGTTGGCGTGTAGTTGTTAGAGAGACGACTTGCTCTTTAAGGTCTTCAATTTCTTTAAAGTTAACTCCAATCCTATTTTCATTTACCGAGATTCTGCGGGACATAGAGCCGAGCTCTGATTTTAGGTCCGATACTGCAGTCATAAATTTGTCTGCCTGAGCTTGTAGTAAAGGTTCCACAGTTTCTTTAATTGCTTTCACTATATCCGAATAGGAAGGAGGAGCGGGGGGCGCCTTTGGGGCCATGGTAGGCGATGATTCAATTGTGCTGTCTAGACTGACAGGCTGGGAGGACAGTGGCGGAGAGATGGTGCTTGGTTCACCGCGTTTATCGCCACTCCTGTATCTTTGGGGTTTTGGTGTAGAAGATCTTAAGTATTTGTCCATAATAGTAATTATGAGCTCATGAGGGTCGGATAGATGATATGATATGCCGTTGGTTATAAGGATAGGGAAATATCTACATCACAGTTGCGGATGGTGTAAATTCACATAGCGCTGTGAAATGTCTCCATTACTGGTGATCGGAGAGCGGGTGTAGTACACCGAGTAGACCGAAACATGCACTTGTGTCTACCAGGTAGAAAGTTGCTATCGCCAATATATATGGTAGCAGCGAGACTTTGAGGGCGTGATAGATAGCAGCGGTAACGTAGTATGTTAATTACAACGGCAATCCGGCCTGCGGTATCACCGCGTAAGCACGCCAACTGGAAACAAATTAGTAGGTATTGAGTAAATCTCACTCACCTCCCACACATGTGGCGATGGGGAGGGGGGGGTGAAAGATGTAATTCACTTCGTGGCAGCGGACCGCATAAATAGCATCTTATCCTGTGGTCAGCGATGGCAGCAGCCAGAGTTACCGGTTTCAGTATGATGCAATTCAGGGCCCAGGTATAATCAGTAAAGGGCGAGGGGGGGGTAGTGTATGGAAGCTCCGTGGTGTTCCTGTGGCCACAGATAAGGAATATTGCACATATGAGTATGAAACCTGCAGGCTCCCTCACTCCTGTAGCTCCCTTCCACCTCACTCTGTTGAAGTAAATAACACTCCAAGGGGGAGAGAGGTGCAGGGAAGAATCACTGCCGTCCGTGGGTGATCTTTGCCAGCGCAGCACCGGAAGTGCGGTTGCGCGGCTTTAAAGATGTTTAATGGTGTTTAATAATGTTTAATAACCCCCTCACCTCCAGCTCTCACTCCTCCAGGCCCAGTGCGGGATGTGTGCTGTGGGTACAGCGGTACAGGCGATAGAGCAGGGAGCAGCAGAGACGCCTAGTGTGTACTGTTTAAATGGTATACAATGCTCCAAAATTTAGGGGCCTTGCTAGTCCCAATATAAATAAAAGAACTGGATGAGCAATTCCAGTTCCAATATGTAAGAGCTAGACATAATTGTAAAACATAAACAATAATTTTTAATATAATAAATCTTGAAGCCAATGTAGGTAACACACGTACAAGATAAAAATGAATAAACAGCTTATCTGTCCACATATTAAAATCGCAAGGTGAGCAGCAGCCCAATCCTATTAACACGTAAACAAATGTCCTGAAGCAAATGCAGGTAGCATACGTACAAAATAAATAGATTAAAATGGCTTATACGCGTTTCGTCCTGTAGCATAGGACTTCATCAGGGGGATCCCCTTGATGAAGTCCTATGCTACAGGACGAAACGCGTCGGGACCGGGACTTACAACTCACCCTTGACTTCCTTGAATGGACAGATAAGCCATTTTAATATATGAGTATTAAAACCGCATTTAATTTCAGTAAGAAATCTGAAGTGTCTTTGATAAAGTATGGAGTGGATTGCACTACCGGCTGTAGAAAAAAGTCTACAAATTGAGATAATGTCTGACACAGAGATCCCCTGGAAGATATGATTGGTCTTCCAGGGGGTTTGACCAGACATTTGTGAACTTTTGGCAAAACATAAATCAAAGGAATACGAGGAAAGTCTTGAGTAAGAAATTTAGCCGTTTGTTCGTCAATCCATTGATTGGACAAACCAATGTCAATGATGGAGTCTACCTCACGTTTAAAATTGTTGGTGGGATCAAAACGCAACTGTTTGTAGCATTGTGTATCAGCTAGTTGGCGATTGATTTCATTTATGTAATCAGTCCGATTTAATATTACCACGCCACCGCCATAATATATATATTACCATGAGTTTAGACTATAAATGTTATACCTCTGATATATATATGTCTGGTATATGCTTCTGTAAGTTGTTAGTCGAGTTTTTTCAAGTTATTGTACAAGCAAGGTTTCTGGCTTGTGTTTTGTGCAGGATATTGTCTTCTTGTTTGTCCTGGCTTCTAGTAAAACAATGACAGTCCAGTATCTGCTGTCTTCAACAGATACTGGACAACACTAGAACAATGGGGGGCAAACAATGGTATTTACCTTTCCCATAGAGTCAGGGTCCATGTTCCATGATTACAAAGCTTTGCGTAAACAAGACAGTCTGATACATTCAAGACACTGTTTGTGAATCGCCTTTCTATGCGTATGAGTGGTTTGATTAGTTTGTGTGTGCACAGACTTGCTATTGAAGGATGTACAGACTGTGTGTGAGTTATGCACTATATGAATAAAATATTGAGTATGGCTTTTGTGGCTTTTCTGTGCGAATACCACTTGCTAACATGCAAGGCCGCGTGAGCAATTATACGTAGCTTGCGAGTATGTGTACGCACGGCAGAACAAGCACCCGCATGGAGGCCATCTGTGTGGTGTTTGTACGTGTTGAGTGTGCCTATAATATTTTCGACTTTGACAGTCCACCCTTTGGCAGTCAATAATAACTGCCACACATAACTAATAAACTGAAAATATTATCTATACATTATATACAAAGTTCGGATGACTGGGGGAGAGTTGTACATGTGAAATGTATAGCCTAGTGAGATAGGAAAAAGCATGTATGTATGAATTAATGTCTGAGGGGCATGTATTATCGTGCCATATATGTTCTAAGTAAGCTTCGAGGTATTGCGAAGTATACATTAACTCCTTCTTATCCCGTATTAAGGGTCTATAAATTGGCAAACAAACACTACTGAGCTTTTTTTTAGGCAAGGCCAGTATCCCTCAGCTTTCCAGCTTCTTATACCAACAAATGGGGAGCACATTTATCTGATGATACATGGCAGGGAAACATATGTGAATGCTACTATATGTGGATAACACCTGTCGACTATGTGTGCCATTAAATGGAGGTTGCAGAGATGAGGGTGAGACACATATATATATATATATATATATATATATATATATATATATATATTGGATAGAGACAGGCGGCACTCAAGCAGACTTGTTTCGGGGAACTCCCCATCCTCAGGGCCTAACTACGGACCGCTCTTTTCATTCCTTCTTAGTCTGCTTGAGTGCCGCCTGTCTCTATCCAGTATATTGAGGATCAGTTTTGTTTCTCTAGGAGGGCACCGCAGCATATTACTATTTGGAGAGGGAGTGCCGGGATTACTACACTATATATATATATATATATATATATATATATATATATATATATATAAAGAAAATACATTCACATAAAATTGGGTAGGGTTGACATCTTTTCCAGTTGGCTGTTTCTGGGTAGAGGAGGAAACAGAGAGAAATGGTGAAGGAAACAGGCCATGAAATTCATTTGCAATCCTTATCATAACACTGTTTCAGCAGATGGGTCATAAAATAATCTTCTGCTGTAACAATGCCCTCGCTCCTTAGACTCATTAAATTTGTGCTGTACTTGCGCCGCTTCAGAATTCGAATACACCTGAATATCAGACCAATAATTATGACGACACCCAGGATACAAAGGAGAAACTTTCCTATACTTGCAATTACATTCTGCGCCCACTCTCCTAATCCAGAAAACCATTTGAGTGGGTTCAACCATGAGGCCCAGCCGGTCAATTCATTACCCACAGCCGTCAAGGTTAGGTTGTGTTTCCTCCTGAACTCCCACTTCAACTGCAGGGTCTTGTCCATCTTCTGATCGATGATCTCCGTGGGGTCGTCAGTGCTATTCGTAATATACATACAGCACTTCACACCATATTGAGTTCCTAGAGTAACACAGTACCCACCTGTCACAGCCGTAACATAATTAAGGACCATTCTGTGATGGATCAGCTCCATCTTGTAGGCTTGTTACTCCCTGCCCGTATACCTGAAGGTGTCATCATACATCTCAGTGATATTGTCTATCAAGTTTGCTAGCGCATGGATATACCTATAGTTTATAGTTCCTCTGGCAGTACGGGTGATGTCTAATGTGAGAAGGAACTGAATCCCAGTGGATTCATGGATCAAATTAGAGGCTGCGTGCTCTGTCCTATCTATGAGGTGTCTCTTGATGATGTGTTCATAATGGGTATGAGTATAAGGAGTCTGAGTGTTGCAGTGAATGTCTTCATTTTATCGTGCATTATGGTAATGACCTCTGGTAGTACTCTCCCAATATAGCACAACCCTTCAGAGCTCAGAGTAAGCCACTTGTACGCTTTCTTCCCACATATGAAATATGCATCATCTGGGAGAACATAAGGGACAAAATGTAACACCATATCGCATATCTTCCTGATAAAGAAACCATTCCCTAGTTCTCTCATTTGCTCAGAACAAGTATCGGTCTGGATGATATGGGCACAATACCCCTGCGACACTTTCCCAGCCCACATGGTTTTGATCCCACGTGTATACCTATGCCGAAAATACTTCCCACTGGTGGCTATCTTGCGTACCAGTTCAGAGTTGATAGGTATCTTATCAGCTCTGTGTGAAAAGGTCATTGTCTGGTTATTCCACATCACTTCCCAATTTTCTGGTTTTCGGAAATTGGAAACATTAAAACACAACAGTGATCTATCTACGTGGTACTGGTGGAGATTCAAGCTAGGGGGCCTAGATATATTGAATTTCTTGTCCACCGGTCTCCCACCCCATAATTCGAGTACCTCATCTATCGCTAAAGGGTATGGCACTAATCCTGACTTACTCTGTCTTTGAGATACCTGTGAGCACACCCAACCTTCTGTTTGGTTTAAGACCTTACCCACTAATGAGTGATAATCACTCAACGGATGTTGGCCAATGTTAATATTACTGTTTGACTGACATCCCGGGATGCACCCATCTTCTACTATGTTCTCGCAATTTCTACATATACAATATTCGTCAGACAATAACCCTTCACAGTGCCTCCGGGGTCCATGACTACCAGATCGCTTACTGATACCAGCCTTTACTAGAGTGATGTGCTGCTCCTGAAATCCTACAAATCCATACTCGCCATCAGAACCCATTCGAGATCCTTGCTCGACGTCTCTGGGACCCTCACAAAAACAGATTGTCCTGATCAAAAACAGAGTCACCAGAAAAACCCGAAACACAGTCTCGTTAAGGAGCAAAAAGAAAAATAACTAGGGAACTAAAAGGAAAAATGCAGTGGGGGCGTGTGAAAAAAAGAAAAGAAAAATGGTACGACAACCGTCTTTGATTTTGTTGTTCTCCGCACTCAGGTGCTGTTCAACAGTCCTGCCTTTCAGCTTTCCCGGAACAAATTCTCTAGTGATACGAGGTTCTCTTCACCTTGCTCTTTATCACAAATTTTCTCCGGGGTCAGAAACCTTCTTGCAGTGGGACGAGTGGACCCAAGTCTCTCTCTCGGCGACCTTTAGTGCTGTCATGCTGGTCAACCAAACTTGATACGGTCCTTCCAACCTGTCTATGAGGCAACCTGAGTGTAAAAAAATTCGAATCATCACATAATCCCCAGGCTCAATGTCATGACAATTACTGCTCAGTAGGTCAGGGATCACCAGCTTTAGATTCCTTTGTTGATTTCTCAGTTGCTGGCTCATCCTAACCAAATACTGCACAGTTATTTTGTTATTGCACTTCAAATCATCCTGGGGGTCTATCATTACATGGGGTTGTCGACCAAAAAGAACTTTGAAGAGTAATAAGTTAAGCGGTGACCTGGGAGTGGTTCTGATGCTGTACAACACTAATGGTAAGGCCTCTGGCCACAACTATACAGTTTTAGTAATCACTTTGCTCAGCTTATTCTTAATAGTGCTGTTCATTCTCTCCACCTTCGCACTTGCCTGTGGCTGGTACGGAGTATGCAGCTTGCTATTAATACCCATCAGTTTGCACATGACCTGAAAGACTTCACCTGTAAAATGGGTACTCACTTTCATTCTAGGGATACCATATCTGCACACAAATTCCTGCACAATTTTCTTTGCAGTGAACACAGCAGTATTTGTGGCAGCGGGGAATGCTTCTACCCAGTTTGAAAACACATCAGTATATACTAACACATATTTTAAATTCCTTCAGGGTGGCAACTGTATGAAGTCAATTTGTATTACCTGAAAAGGTCCATCTGTAGGAGGGATATGGGATGGCTCGGTTGGTATTGCCTTACCAATATTCTTCCTCAAGCAAGACATGTCATTGCTTTCTTACCTGCATGAGAAGAGAACCCTGGTGCACTCCAGTAGGCTCTTACCAGCTTGCACATACCTGCCTTACCTAGATGCTTCAGACCGTGTGCCGCCTCAGCTAGGCTTGGGAGATATGCTCTGGGGGCCACTGGCTTACCGTGTCCATCTGTCCAAAGTCCTGAGGACTCCTGACCATGGCCCTCATTCCGAGTTGATCGGTCGCAAGGCGAATTTAGCAGAGTTACACACGCTAAGCCGCCGCCTACTGGGAGTGAATCTTAGCTTCTTAAAATTGCGACCGATGTATTCGCAATAATGCGATTACTAACTACTTAGCAGTTTCAGAGTAGCTCCAGACTTACTCTGCCTGTGCGATCATTTCAGTGCTTGTCGTTCCTGGTTGACGTCACAAACACACCCAGCGTTCGCCCAGGCACTCCCACCGTTTCTCCGGCCACTCCTGCGTTTTTTCCGGAAACGGTAGCGTTTTCAGCCACACGCCCCTGAAACGCCGTGTTTCCGCCCAGTAACACCCATTTCCTGTCAATCACATTACGATCGCCGGAGCGAAGAAAAAGCCGTGAGTAAAAATACTTTCTTCATAGTAAAGTTACTTGGCGCAGTCGCAGTGCGAACATTGCGCATGCGTACTAAGCGGATTTTCACTGCGATGCGATGAAAAATACCGAGCGAACAACTCGGAATGAGGGCCCATATCCCTTCGCCTTCCAGACCGCCTTTTCCTGTAGGGAATACACATTTTTAATATTTTGAATGTTGTGTGGAGTAAAACCATCTCTAGAAAAGAGAAAAGAGGGGAATAATAAATAAAAAAAGAAAGAAAATTTCAGGTTTGCATTTACCATCAGGTCGTCATACCATCATGCATATCAGTGTCTGTACACAGTTTCCCTTTCACCAGTATTCTCATTCTCCACCCTTTGTGCATGACCAGATACACTGCAGTAATACTGGTGTCATTGTGCTGGTGAGATATACTGGGTTTGGGCAGAACTCTGAAGGACCAGTTAGGCATGTGGTGTTTGAACTGTAATCGGGTCCATGTATTGCACCCTCCTGTAGGTGAACGTAGAAGATGGAGAGGAAACTGTGAAGAACAATGACATAGAGGTTGGTAACAGATACGTTTGTAGAGGTAAAGAAGATTTTATAAAATTTGACAACTGGATTGGGCACTACGGGGAATGAATCTCTCCTTGGTCTACTCCCCTTAAAAAAAATTCTGTGTGTGTTGTATCTCTACTGGGACTATCCCAGCCATCAATCCAGTGTCCTGTCCATCCTAAGTTCATAGGGAACCCGGTATCTGTGAGATAATTTCCTCTACTTGTGATGGACATGAATCTAGAACAGTGTAATGCAACATTAGTCTTTGGGGGTATCTAACATACCTTGTACTTCCTGAGCAGGAGCACAATATATGTATATCATATTTAACAACGTTTCTGTTACGTTAGTCAGGGGCCATTTAGGAAAAAGAAGGAAAGGAAAGGGTTTAGCATCGTAGGGGCCCAATCGTAATTTCAGCAGTTTTTTTTTTCCAAATGGTAATGTTGCACTTCTTTTGTTCTTCCCATTAGCCTAATCCGTGTTTTCTATATGGCTTTTGAATCCTTACTATATGTCCCTTGGTCCCGTCTATGTGTTTAATACCATGGCTTGTGTTCTTTGTCTAGGGTATCTATATTAACTATGTGTCCCATTACTCCTACAATCCCTGGCAAAATGCCCTTTCTTTCTACAAATATAACATATTATTGACCTTGACTTACCATCAGGGATCTGGGGTTTGGGCTGATGGGACTTTCCTGTATGTGCCTGTATACTTACCATCCTCAACCTATCCTCCTGTTGTTCTCTGCGCCTAGCAATAGTCTTGTGATGTTCAATAGCGCACTCTCTAAGATTAGCTACTGTGACCCCTCTCCAATTAGGCAAAGAAGTCTGCACCCTGACCTTCAATGCCTTATTGAGCCCGTCCATTAGCACAGAGACAGCTACCTCCCTGTAATTTGTATCGGGAGTGTGTGAAGAAACGCTACCGTTTCTGGGAAAAACGCGGGAGTGGCTGGAGAAACGGAGGAGTGTCTGGGCGAACGCTGGGTGTGTTTATGACGTCAAACCAGGAACGACAAGCACTGAACTGATCGCAGATGCCGAGTAAGTTTGAAGCTACTCAGAAACTGCTAAGAAATGTCTATTCGCAATTCTGCTAATCTTTCGTTTGCAATTTTGATAAGCTAAGATTCACTCCCAGTAGGCGGCGGCTTAGCGTGTGCAAAGCTGCTAAAAGCAGCTTGCGAGCGAACAACTCGGAATGACCACCCATATACGTGGGTTAGGGTTAATACATTCTACATGACTATCCCCATCATTTGCCAATGCACCATTGATTATAGCCATTTTCTCCCCTTCGACCTGTGTCGGTAATGGTGTGCTCGTACTCACATTCCTGCCAGGTTTGGAACTTACAGTGCGAGTCAGTTCCCTTTGCACCTCCCCCTCTTGCTGCCACAGATTTAAACAGTCGTTATGTCTGATCCTTTGTTTTCTAGATTTGATCAGACATATTCTAATACCTACATTCTGCAGTACCTCTGGTTCAAAGCTACCCACCCTAGGGAATGATGCCCTATATTCAGCAGTCATACATACCCATTTATTGCAATAAGCCTCCGCGTGTGGACCATATTTCCCACACATAATAAACCTTGCTGACCCCCAGGGTCTCCAGCCTGAACCCTCGCTGCTGTACATCTCTCACTTGAGCACCTGGCTCCCATTGTGGGTCCTTTCCCACAAACACCACCAAAATACACTATGCAAGCAGACGGTGAAAGTCCTCCGAGCGCTCTTCACCCGCTCTCGCCCAAGTTGGCCAGTACAACGATACACTGTCGATAGTGGATCGCAATGTACCCAACCAAGGCTCCTATAAGACCTTACAGCACCGCAATTTCTTTCGGTGGAGGCTCTGTTGGAATATTTTCCTGAGAGAGGCAGCGAAAAATTCATTTTCGGTATCTTTCCACTGGAATTTTTTGTAGGGAGAGAAACAGACTATCGATCCCCATTTCCAGTGGAAGCCCACCAGGGATATTTCCTGTAAAGTGAAAAACCCCTTGTTTACACAATCACGTTTGCATGTGCTCCCCGCAGTGCATATGACACAATAATATCACGTTGTGCTGTGTAGAACACCCTGACGTGCGGTTCAATCGCACAGCCTATAGATACTAGTTATCTATATGCCCTACAATCGCGGGAGTCGAATTCACAAGCTGCGCTCCTCAGCCAGAGCATAACAAAAAAAACCTTTACTTCAGTTCACATTTCTATATTCACAATTCACAATTCCCGATCACGCTCCTGTGCAAGTCTCCTCACGACTTGCGGATTTCTCTCTTTATGTTCACGTAAGGTAGCAAACCTTACGCCGCCAGGCCTCTACGGGACCCGAATTTCCGGGGTTCAGCTCCACTCACTCTTACTTTCACTCACTCAGTTACACCTTGTTTTTCTTTTCTGCACAGAAAATATCACTCCCTTTGACCGGCTACTTTACCCCAGGGGTAGTACAGTTTAAACAAAATATTACTGTAATCTGCTTTGAAATCGGATAGTTATGTGCTAGGTGTATTAAATGTATACTATCCCGCCTTTAATTGAAATACTATCGCATGGTTTTACTTTGGGCCCGCAATCCTACGCAACCTTGAGTAAACACGCGACCGTGCATGCCTTTACGCCACGTGTGTGATCCTGCGCCACGTGCAAGCTCCTGTACTTTGTCCGTACCACGTGTCAAACGTGCTTTCGCAACTCAATAAACCACACAATCTCTATAAATGTGAGCAATAAAAACTACTATCGCTCACAAACAGAACACACAATTTTTTCCATTCAAACCTAAACGACCAGGCTGGAACTGCATTTTGTGTTTTACAATTACACCCTTAACACACTATTTCAAATATTTATATAGCAAACAAATGTATCAGATTTCACACAGATCTATAATGACTGTAATAAACTATGGCAACAATATGTGAGAGAGTTGCAAAGTATCGGTATGCTTTGCGTACGCTTTTTTGCGCCAAAAATTTTACACAGCTTTTAAATAGCTTTTTTCCTGTGTCCTCCGGGTTACATCAGCACCTCTTAAGAATGCAGTACAGACGTGATCTAACAACACAAAAGAGGGTTTTAAAACACCCAAGCAACCAGAAAAAGGTTTACCTAAAGATGCCTCTCCACCCTTTGTTGTGAGATCAAAGTCTGTTTTATGGCCTGCAAGTCTATGAGTGTGTGAAAAACCGGACTGAGACCCCAATTGTTAATGTTGATTACCTTACAGGAAGAAAAAGCAATACCTTTAACTTATATTTGTGCAGGCCACTGCGACCGCTAAGCGTGTGTGTGTAACCCCTAAAAGAAGCATACTTGTTGCATAAGCATGCGTCACGCTGTAAGCACGGAGTAGCTACACGTGAGGCAGAATGCACTTTATAACCACTAGCAGGAAAGGAACACAACACCAACAGTTATTTATTAAACAGGGGGTTACAACAATAATACAATTACATACGAGATACAGGCTACAATCAATGATACATACGTTTGTTTTGCCAGCGCCACCCGGTCCCGGTCCTCAGTCAATCAAGATAGATGACCTTCAGAGAATGTGACTGACCGGCCAGGAGGCATGGCTTTTATACAATATTCCAAAGCATGAAACAATAGAAACTGTGTGCTCTTCTTCCATTGGTTCGGGGGTGGGACATATCCTATGCACTGGGGATCATTGGTCAGCTCAAGCGGTGGGTGATGGCTAAGTCTTGAGATGTGATTACTGTTGTTTACATCTGTGTTCCCGCCCCATGACCAGTTAAACCCACCACATTAATCATACATAAATCTGGTATTACTAATAACTTATTGCTGCAATATGCGACATTATCCTCATACCCACCGGATTACTGCTTATGTGACCCCGAACAATATGATCCCACACATGATATGATTATCCATTTCCATCCTCAAGATAGATAGATAGATAGATAGATAGATAGATAGATAGATAGATAGATATGTATATGTCAATAATGTTCGGCACTCAATGCCTCCAAACTAATTGCTGGGTGCCCTCCGATTACCTTATGACAGAAATAGCAAACAGCGACGGATGGCAGCACTCGCTCAGGACTTAGTATAGGAATGAAAACTGCAGAGACCAGCAGCTGGTCTCTGCAGTTTTCATTCCTATACTAAGTCCTGAGTGATTGCCGCCATCCGTCTCTGTTTACATATATATGGCTATGTGTCAATAAACGTCATGTCAGTTTGAATCTTCTGACCTAAGTCTGCTGAATGCCGCCTGATCAACCTTTCCTTTTGCATACTGGGTATCATATCCCTTGAGGAAGAAGGCATTACATCATATACATACAGCAGAGCTAGAGTGCCGGGCATCATTGCTAATATATATATATATATTAGGATTTTAATACCTACCGGTAAATCCTTTTCTTTTAGTCCATAGAGGATGCTGGGGATGCTTCAAGAACCATGGGGTATAGATGGGATCCACAGGAGACATGGGCACTTTAAGACTTTAAATGGGTGTGAACTGGCTCCTCCCTCTATGCCCCTCCTCGAGACTCCAGTTATAGGAACTGTGCCCAGGGAGACGGACATTTCGAGGGAAAGGATTTATTGTTAAACTAAGGGTGAGATACACACCAGCTCACACCACAAACACGCCGTACAACATGGCATTAGCAAAAAAGTCCAGTCAATGGCATAAACAAAACTAGCAACAGGCTGACCATAACTGAAACACAACCTTTGTGTAACACAAGCAATAACTAGAAAACAAGTACTGCAGATAGTGTCCGCACAGGGACGAGCGCCCAGCATCCTCTACAGACTAAGAGAAAAGGATTTTCTGGTAGGTATTAAAATCCTATTTTCTCATACATCCTAGAGGATGCTGGGGATGCTTTAAGAACAAAGCTCTAGCACGGGCGGGATAGTGTGGATGACTCTGCAGCACCGATTGACCAAACAGGTCCTCCTCAGCCAGGGTATCAAACTTGTAAAACTTTGCAAAGGTGTTTGATCCCGACCAAGTAGCAGCTTGGCAAAGCTGTAATGCCGAGACCCCTCGGACAGCCGCCCAGGATGAGCCCACCTTTCTGGTAGAATGGGCCTACACCGATTTCGGTAACGGCAATCCTGCCGTAGAATGAGCCTGCGGAATCGTAGTACAGATCCAGCGTGCAATAGTCTGCTTGGAAGCAGGAGCCCCAATCTTGTTGGGAGCCCACAGGACAAACAGAGCCTCTGTTTTCCTAATCTGAGTTGTTCTGGCGACATAGATTTTCAAAGCTCTGACCACATTGAAATACTTCGATTCCGCCAAGGCGTCAATAGCCACTGGCACCACAATAGGCTGGTTTACGTGAAATGATGAAACCACTTTTGGCAGAAATTGCTGACGGGTTCTCAACTCCGCTCTATCTGCATGGAAGACTAAATAGGGGATTTTGTGAGACAAAGCCGCCAATTCAGACACCCGCCTTGCGGATGCCAAGGCCAACAGCATGACTACTTTCCAAGTAAGGAATTTCAACTCAACCTTACGCAAAGGTTCAAACCAATGGGATTGCAGGAACTGCAACACCACATTAAGATCCCATGGTGCCACGGGGTGCACAAAGGGAGGTTGGATGTGCAGCATGCCCTTCACGAAGGTCTGAACTTCTGGAAGGGAGGCCAAGTCTTTCTGAAAGAAAATAGATAAGGCCGAAATTTGTACTTTAATGGAGCCTAACTTTAGGCCCGCATCCACACCTGCTTGCAAAAAATGGAGTAAATGCCCCAGCTGAAATTCTTCCGTAGGAGCCTTCTTGGATTCCCACCAAGAGACATATTTCCTCCAAATAGGGTGGTAATGCTTTGCCATTACTTCTTTTCTAGCCTGAAGTAGTGTGGGAATGAATTTACTGGGAATACCCTTCCGGGCTAGGATTTGGCGTTCAACCGCCATGCCGTCAAACGCAGATGCGGTAAGTCTTGATACATGCATGGTCCTTGCTGTAACAGGTCCTCTCGTAGAGGAAGAGGCCAAAGATCTTCTATGAGTAATTCCTGAAGATCTGAATACCAAGCCCTTCTTGGCCAGTCCGGAACAATAAGGATTGCCTGAACCTTTGTTTTTCTTATGATCTTTATCACCATCGGAATGAGTGGAAGTGGAGGGAACACATAGACCGACTGAAACACCCACTGAGTCACCAGGGCATCCACCGCTATTGATTGAGGGTCCCTCGACCTGGAACAATGGTGGTCATTCCGAGTTGTTCGCTCGCAAGCTGCTTTTAGCAGCTTTGCACACGCTAAGCCGCCGCCTACTGGGAGTGAATCTTAGCTTATCAAATTTGCAAACAAAAGATTCGCAATATTGCGAAAAGACTTCTCTGTGCAGTTTCTGAGTAGCTCGATACTTACTCTTCCAGTGCGATCAGTTCAGTGCCTGTCGTTCCTGGTTTGACGTCACAAACACACCCAGCGTTCGCCCAGACACTCCTCCGTTTCTCCAGCCACTCCCGCGTTTTTCCCAGAAACGGTAGCGTTTTTTCAAACACTCCCATAAAACGGCCAGTTTCCGCCCAGAAACACCCACTTCCTGTCAATCACACTCCGATCTCCAGAACGAAGAAAAAACCTCATAATGCCGTGAGTAAAATACCAATTTTCATAGCAAATTTTCTTGGAGCAGTCGCAGTGCGAACATTGCGCATGCGCAATTAGCGGAAAATTGCTGCGACACAAGGAAAATTACCTAGCGAACAACTCGAAATGACCACCAATATCTCTGAAGTTTCTTATTGAGGCGAGACGCCATCATGTCTGTTTGAGGAAATCCCCGACTTGTCACTTCTGCAAAGACCTCTTGATGAAGACCCCACTCTCCTGGATGGAGATCGTGTCTGCTGAGGAAGTCTGCTTCCCAGTTGTCCACTCCTGGAATGAAGACTGCTGACAGAGCGCTTGCATGTTTCTCCGCCCAGCAAAGAACCTTTGTGGCCTCCGCCATCGCCGCTCTGCTCTTTGTTCCGCCCTGGCGGTTTATGTACGCCACTGCTGAACCGTTGTCTGACTGAATCAAGAGGGGCAGACCGCAAAGAAGATGTTCCGCTTGCCAAAGGCCATTGTAAATGGCCCTTAATTCCAGAATGTTTATGTGCAGACATGCTTCCTGACTTGACTATTTGCCCTGGAAATTTTCCCCCTGTGTGACTGCTCCCCAGCCTCGGAGACTTGCATCCGTGGTCACCAGGATCCAATCCTGGATCCCGAACCTGCGTCCCTCTAGGAGGTGAGAATTGTACAGCCACCTCAGGAGAGAGATCCTGGTCCTGGAAGACGGGATTATTTTCCGGTGCATGTGGAGGTGAGACCCGGACTACTTGTCCAACAGGTCCCACTGAAACACCCTGGCATGGAACCTGCCAAACTGAATGGCCTCGTAGGCCGCCACCATCTGCCCCAGCAACCGAGTGCATTGAAGAATCGACACTCTTGCCGGTTTCAGAATCTGTTTTACCATGTTCTGTATTTCCAGAGCCTTTTCCACTGGAAGAAAAACTCTTTGTAATTCTGTATCCAGAATCATACCGAAGAACGACAGCCGTGTTGTCGGAACCAACTGTGATTTTGGCAAGTTTAGGAGCCAACCATGTTGTTGCAGAATTGTCAGGGAGAGCGTAACATTGTTCAGTAATTGCTCCTTGGATCTCGCCTTTATCAGGAGATCGTCCAAGTACGGGATAATTGTGATTCCCTGCTTGCGCAGGAGAACCATAATTTCCGTCATAACCTTTGTGAAAATCCTCGGAGCCATGGACAGACCAAATGGCAACGTCTGAAATTGGTAATGACAATCCTGAACAGCAAACCTCAGATAAGCCTGATGTGGAGGATATATGGGGACGTGCAAGTAGGCATCCTTTATGTCGACCGACACCATAAAATCCCCCTCTTCCAGACTGGAGATCTCTGCTCGGAGAGCTTCCATCTTGAATTTGAATTTTTTTTGATAGAAGTTGAGAGATTTTCAGTTCAGAATCGGTCTGACTGAGCCATCCGGCTTTGGGACCACGAACAGGCTTGAATAAAAACCTTCCCCCTGTTGTGATGGGGGTACTGAGACAATGACTTGATTTTGACACAGCTTTAGTATTGCAGCGCCTACTACCTCCCTTTCGGGAAGAGAAGCTGGCAAGGCCGATTTGAAAAATCGGTGAGGGGGCACGTCTTGAAACTCCAATTTGTACCCTTGGGCTACTATTTATAATACCCAAGGATCCAGGGCTGAGCGAACCCAGACCTGACTGAAGAGTTGAAGACGTGCTCCCATCGGTGCAGACTCCTGCAGAGGAGCCCCAGCGTCATGCGGTGGATTTGGAAGAAGCCGGGGAGGACTTCTGCTCTTGGAAACTTGCTACAGCCTGTGACTTTTTTCCCTTTCCTCTTCCTCTCATAGCAAGGAAGGAAGACCCTCGTCCGTTTTTGTATTTATTGGGCCGAAAGGACTGCATCTGATAGTGGGGCGTTTTCTTTTGTTGTGCAGGAACATAAGGTAGGAACGATGACTTACCCTCGGTAGCCGTAGATACCAGGTCAGTGAGGCCATCACCAAACAAGACACTGCCGTTAAACAGCAGAGACTCCATAGTCTTCTTAGAGTCAGCATTCCATTGATGAATCCACAATGCCCTCCTAGCCGAGACTGCCATGGCATTGGCCCTTGATCCCAAAAGGCCAATATCCCTCACAGCTTCCTTTAGATAGGCTTCAGCGTCCCTGATATGACCCAGTGTCAAAAGCACGCTATCCCTGTCCAGGGCATCCATATCAGATGACAAGTTCTCTGCCCACATTTCAATGGCGCTACTCACCCATGCCGATGCCACGGCAGGCCTGAGCAGCGTACCTGTAGTGACATAAATGGATTTTAGTGTATTTTCCTGCTTACGATCCACAGGATCCTTTAGGGCTGCCGTGTCTGGAGACGCGAGCGCCACCTTTTTGGACAGACGCGATAGAGCTTTGTCCACCGTGGGGGTTGACTCCCACCTTTCCCAGTCCCCAGAGGGGAATGGATATGCCACCGGAATTCTCTTGGGAACCTGTAACTTCTTGTCAGGATTTTCCCAAGCTTTTTCAAAAAGAGCGTTCAGTTGATGAGAGGGAGGAAACGTCACCTCAGGTTTCTTTTCTTTAAACATGCAGACCCTAGTACCCTAGTATCAGGAACAGCAGGGTCTTCCGTGATATGTAAAACATCTTTTATCGCCACAATCATGTACTGAATGCTCTTAGCCAGTTTAGGATTCAATCTGGCATCACTATAGTCGACACTGGAATCAGAGTCCGTGTCGGTATCTGTATCCGTTACTTGGGTAAATGAACGCTTCTGTGACCCCAAAGAGGTCTGAACTTGTGACAATGTATCCTCCATGGACTTTCTCCATGTCTGGGTCTGAGACTCAGATTTATTTAATCTTTTATTCAACCGTGCCACATTTGCATTCAAACATTCAACATATTTACCCAATCAGCCATCGGCGGTGCCGACACAGTTACTCCCACAGTCTTTTCTGTCCCCCCTCCAGCCTCCTCCTGGGAAGAGCACTCAGCCTCAGACATGTCGACACACGCGTACCGATACCTACAACCACACTGGGCTATAGGGGACAGACCCACAGCAAAGCCTGTTAGAGAAACACAGAGGGAGTTTTGCCAGCTCACAACCTAGTGCCTATCCCAGTACTGAAACGATTAAAATAATGCCTCAGCCCTGTTAGCGCTTTTTTTCTAATAAAACAGCACCAAAATACTGTGCCCCCCCCCCCATTTTGCACCCTGTTACTTGTACAGCAGTGTAGGAGGTCAGGAACAGTGTCTCTGCAGCTCTGTGAGGAGAAAATAGCGCTGATTAGAGCTGTGAGGGCTAAGCCACGCCCCCTTAATGGCGCGCTTCAGCCCCGCTATTTTTTTAAATCTTTATACTGGCGGGGGTCCGGTGTTAGTGTCCAGGCACTGTCAGCCACTTTTGCCAGTCTATTATTGAGGTTTCATGCTGCCCAGGGCGCCCCCCCTGCGCCCTGCACCCTGTAGTGCCGCTGTGTGTGTGTGTGGGAGCATGGCGCGCAGCGGCCCGCTGCGCGGTACCGCTAAGACACTGAAGTATTCTGCCGTCACTGAAGTCTTCTGATCTTCTTTTACTCACCCGGCTTCTGTCTTCTGGCTCTGCAAGAGGGGTGACGCCGCGGCTCTGGGAACAAGCATCTAGGCGTACCTAGCGATCAGACCCTCTGGAGCTAATGGTGTCCAGTAACCTACGAAGCAGTGCCTTGAAACTCACAGAAGTAGGTATGCTTCTCTCCCCTCAGTCCCACGATGCAGGGAGCCTGTTGCCAGCAGGTCTCCCTGAAAATAATAAACCTAACATAAAGTCTTTTTCTGAGAAACTCTGGAGAGCTCCTCAGTGTGCATCCAGTCTCACTGGGCACAGAATCTAACTGGAGTCTGGAGGAGGGGCATAGAGGGAGGAGCCAGTTCACACCCATTTAAAGTGTTAAAGTGCCCATGTCTCCTGCAGATCCTGTCTATACCCCATGGTTCTTGAAGCATCCCCATCATCCTCTAGGACGTATGAGAAATATATATACACATATATATACATACACACACACATACATTCCTGCTATTACAATTAGTTATGAAGTATACATATATTACCATGAGTTTAGACTATATAAATGTTATACCTCTGATAGATATATATATATATATATATATATATATATAAATCACCACATCTATTCCATACAGCGGCACTCAGAGACTTGGTAAAGTGAAAAAATACTTTTACTGGATCGTCATGATAAGTTGCATTCCAACGTTTCGGGGCGCAACCCGCCCCTTTGTCAAGGTGAGCAAACAAACAAGTGAATGAAATCTAAAGCTACATACCTTTATGTGTTAGGAAGACCCGTCGGCGGGAAAGACAGCTGTGCGCAGTGAGAGCTGGTGACTTCCGGCTGTGTGCTGTGACCCGTGTGCAGGAAGTGCTGGTCAGGTGATCGCGATCATCAGTTGCGGCTCCTAGGCGTTACCATGGTAGCCCCCAGTACACGGAAGTGTCAGCGCACTTACGTCGTGGTCATGGCAACCAAGGGACTCCGTATGCTCACGTCCTGAGAACGGATCACTGTTAGTGACTGTGAGAAGTGATAAATAAAGAAGACAGATAAAAATAGAACAAGAAAAACTTCATAAAGTTGCTAACACTTAAAACAGTGATACAAACTGTATTCTACACTGTTAACAAAATGGGTATGAACCGTAGACACATGGAAAACATGGAGAACCACCACATGTGGGGGAGAAAACGGCAGGTGACCGGCTGTAAATGTGTCCCATGAGTATGTGGCCATCTGGACTAATGCTAGTCGAGTGTGTGAGCTATCTAATATGTAAGAGTCCAGGATACAGGTTAGTATAATCAAGTCCCTGGACAGTGTAGTTGTATAGGTATCCGTCACACATGTTGATGTAGTATGTGCGGGTCCGTCTGCTCTATGTTCTGATCGAACATACAATGTGGATGGATAAGAAGATGTTCAGAACACACTCCATTGGATGCGATCGTTGAGGCCCATTGGTTTAGTGGTATTCAGTTTAAACTGCCATCTTGCTTCCAATTTTAATAGGGTACCGGCTCTGTCGCCCCCACGGATGTTCTTAGGGATGTGGTCTATGATTTGGAAGTTCAGTTCACTCAACACATGTCCACACTCCGCGTAATGTCTGGCCACCTGTTGTTCAGACTTTCGTTGCTTCAGTGCTACTTTGACAGCAGACCTATGCATGGCGAATCGTTCCCTGGCCGTACGTATTGTCTTGCCCACGTATTGTAATTTACATGGGCAAGTTATTAAATAAATTACATGGTTGGTGGTACATGTAAGGACGTGCCTGATGGAATACGTTCGGCCGGTCGAGTTGGAAGTAAACGTGTCTCCTGTGGTCATGTACTTACATGTTTCACATCCAAGGCACTTGTAGCATCCTGGAGATTTTGACAAAAATGTGCTAGATGGAAGAGGTTTGAAGTTAGTGACATCAGTATGTACCACAAAGTCTCTCACCGATTTGCCCTTAGTGTGACATATCATGGGTCGCTTCTTATGTAGAGGAATGAGTCTCTGATCCGTCTTAATTATGGGCCATAAGGCTCTCAATGCCCTGGGTATGACTGGACTAATGTTGTTGTATTTAGAGACAAAAGGAATGATTGTTGTTGACTCTTTAGGTTGCGTTTTCAACAGGTCATCTCTCTTACTAGAGGCTATTTCTTTCTCCATATCGAGCAGCATCTTGCGGGGGTATCCCCTGTTTGCAAAACGTTGTGTTACATCTGAGAGTGCTCCCTTTAGAGCAGAAGGGCTACTCGTAATTCTGGCTGCCCGAATGTACTGAGACTTGGGCAGTCCTTTCTTTAAGGCCATGGGGTGATGACTGTTATATCTGAGTAGCGTATTTTTGTCGGTAGGTTTGTGAAACAAGTCGGTTTGTAGTCCCTCCGCGGTGATTGATACGTTGACATCCAGATAGTTCAATTGTTTGGCATTGCATTGAGCTGTCACTTTAATAGGCGAAATCCTATTGTTGATGAACCGGACCATTGCTTCGAATTTGGCTTGTTCGCCCGTCCATAGAATGAATACGTCGTCTATGTATCTTGAATAGTGGAGTATGTATGGAGAAAACTCGTTGTTCGTAAAGAACATGTGTTGCTCCTCAGCCAACATGAAGACGTTCGCGAAGGACGGGGAAACATTACTTCCCATGGCACACCCGCTGAGTTGGCGATAGTAGTGGCCGTCAAAAAGGAAGTAGTTGCGTGTCAATGTTAATTCGAGTAGGTTCAGAAACAAAGTGTGGTCCAGTGTCGCCATATTAGACTGTCTGAGGAACTGTTCCATGGCTGCCAATCCGGCCTGATGTGGAATGCTTGTATACAAGCTGCAGATGTCTAATGTACATATTAGGGTACCTGGTGGCACGGAGGTAATGGACTTGAGTTGGTTGAGGAAACTGGTGATGTCTATCAAATGGTGAGGTTGTTGACATATGAGTGGCTGTAACAAATTGTCCAGGAACATAGAAATAGGCTGATAGATGGATTTGTGGGCTGAGATTATAGGCCTACCAGGCGGGTTCGTGCTGTTTTTGTGTATCTTCGGTACTGTGAACAAGATGGGTGTTAATGGAAACGGTTGTTGTAGCGCCAAACGTAATTTGTGAGATATTGTTTGGGATTTGACCGCTTGGTCAAGAATGTTATCGACTTCCTTCTTGTATTGCACAGTGGGATCTGTGGTCACCAATTCGTACACATCACGATCCGCTAGTTGTCTGTGCACTTCCATCTTGTAGTCCGTCAGATTCTGGATTACGATCCCTCCGCCCTTGTCTGCTGGGCGGATTATGATGTCCTTACGTTCTCCCAGCTGTTTAAGTGCTCTATATTCTGACTTGGACAAATTGTAATGGACTTTAGTAGAAGCAGCCGCATACTTGGACACTGATTCATCTATCAACCGCGTGAAGGTTTTGATAGAAGAATTTGAAGAAGATGGATCGAACTTGGATTCACGCATGGCATTGATGAAATTCTGATGGGGGTCTGGAGGGGTTGCGGAGACATGGTCCTGAAAATGTTCCTGCAAGCGTAGCTTGCGACCAAATTTATAAAGTTCTGTGTGCCAGCCAAGTTGATCAAACCTTGAGGTAGGAACAAATGACAGTCCATAATTAAGCACTTTGGTCTCCAATTGACTTAACGGGCGGTCTGACAGGTTGAAGACTACGTTTTCTTTTTGGTAGAGGTGTTTCTGGAGCCGCGTGTTTTGTTGTCCCCGGCGGGTGGGCGTCCTCTTACTTTTGCGCCTGCCTCCTCGGCAGGCTTCATTGATAAAGGGGTCTGTATGCGTTCTGAGGGACCTTCAGAGTCGGCAATTACAAAGTCACTGTCGCTATTGGAAGTGACCACTTCCCTTGGACGTTCCTCCCTCTGTCTTCGCCAACTATGTTTGGATCTGTAATTGTATGGTTTGTGGTTGCCTGGTTCACCATCTGCCAACCATCTATACACCTGGTTATTTTCGTAGTCTTCTTTTACAACTGTCAACTTGCCCCTTTTGAACTTAATAAGTTCTTTCTTATGGAGCTCAATCTGAGTCTGAATTTTGTGCATTAGCTGCTGGTTGATGTCAGCCGATAGCAGATGTTTGTGCTCTTCCTCAAATGATAGAATCTTTTCTCTAGTGGTCTTGAGTTCCCTTCCGGCCTCCTCAATAACAAGCAGCATAAGATCCATGCTGCATATGTTTAATATCCCAATCCAGCGGCCGCAGAACTCGGTGTTAAAGCGGCCGATGGTCGGGACATTGCGCACGCGGAATCCTCTGGGAATCATCTTCTCCCGATGATAATTGGAGAGAGATATGCCGTGCATTAGAAAGTCCAGTTCTCTCTTTTTTAATTTAATCAGACAGTGCTGGATGTCGTCCAAGCTGAGTTCTTCATCGGCCTCTGTGAGTTCTTCGGTAAACAATAGCCGTTCTGCATCGGCATTAGTAAAGCTGTATTGATTGGCCAAGTTTGTGGCTGAGCTGCTCTGGCTTGATGCTTGAGACATCATGTGTGCTAGTTATTGACCCTCACTGGGTGCTGTGGGCCGTATGTTCGTGCCCGTGTTTTCTAAGTCCACTGCGATGGAACACTTAATGTGCCAACATGTGTAGAGTACTTGCTAAGGTACTTTTTCGTGGCGAAAACTCAAACGAAAAAACTCAAACGAAAAAAGACTTGTTCCATAAGTAAAGTGCTGACGTGCTGGTGAAAAAGTGTCAGTGCTGCAGTGCTGTGTTTGACTCCTGCGGCTCCTCCCTTGCAATCCGGTTGTGCTGATACGTATACAATGATGAAGAAAATCATGTAATTGTCCGGGGGTGCCTTATCCCAAGTGACTGCGGGGACCGGGGTCTCCGAATGTCCATAGATAATTGCTGTGAACGGATCGGCACTCACCTACCAGGTGGTAACTTGCTCCGGTGCCCTCTGAAACATCATTTAAATCACCACATCTATTCCATACAGCGGCACTCAGAGACTTGGTAAAGTGAAAAAATACTTTTACTGGATCGTCATGATAAGTTGCATTCCTCCGTGCCACCAGGTACCCTAATATGTACATTAGACATCTGCAGCTTGTATACAAGCATTCCACATCAGGCCGGATTGGCAGCCATGGAACAGTTCCTCAGACAGTCTAATATGGCGACACTGGACCACACTTTGTTTCTGAACCTACTCGAATTAACATTGACACGCAACTACTTCCTTTTTGACGGCCACTACTATCGCCAACTCAGCGGGTGTGCCATGGGAAGTAATGTTTCCCCGTCCTTCGCGAACGTCTTCATGTTGGCTGAGGAGCAACACATGTTCTTTACGAACAACGAGTTTTCTCCATACATACTCCACTATTCAAGATACATAGACGACGTATTCATTCTATGGACGGGCGAACAAGCCAAATTCGAAGCAATGGTCCGGTTCATCAACAATAGGATTTCGCCTATTAAAGTGACAGCTCAATGCAATGCCAAACAATTGAACTATCTGGATGTCAACGTATCAATCACCGCGGAGGGACTACAAACCGACTTGTTTCACAAACCTACCGACAAAAATACGCTACTCAGATATAACAGTCATCACCCCATGGCCTTAAAGAAAGGACTGCCCAAGTCTCAGTACATTCGGGCAGCCAGAATTACGAGTAGCCCTTCTGCTCTAAAGGGAGCACTCTCAGATGTAACACAACGTTTTGCAAACAGGGGATACCCCCGCAAGATGCTGCTCGATATGGAGAAAGAAATAGCCTCTAGTAAGAAAGATGACCTGTTGAAAACGCAACCTAAAGAGTCAACAACAATCATTCCTTTTGTCTCTAAATACAACAACATTAGTCCAGTCATACCCAGGGCATTGAGAGCCTTATGGCCCATAATTAAGACGGATCAGAGACTCATTCCTCTACATAAGAAGCGACCCATGATATGTCACACTAAGGGCAAATCGGTGAGAGACTTTGTGGTACATACTGATGTCACTAACTTCAAACCTCTTCCATCTAGCACATTTTTGTCGAAATCTCCAGGATGCTACAAGTGCCTTGGATGTGAAACATGTAAGTACATGACCACAGGAGACACGTTTACTTCCAACTCGACCGGCCGAACGTATTCCATCAGGCACGTCCTTACATGTACTACCAACCATGTAATTTATTTAATAACTTGCCCATGTAAATTACAATACGTGGGCAAGACAATACGTACGGCCAGGGAACGATTCGCCATGCATAGGTCTGCTGTCAAAGTAGCACTGAAGCAACGAAAGTCTGAACAACCGGTGGCCAGACATTACGCGGAGTGTGGACATGTGTTGAGTGAACTGAACTTCCAAATCATAGACCACATCCCTAAGAACATCCGTGGGGGCGACAGAGCCGGTACCCTATTAAAATTGGAAGCAAGATGGCAGTTTAAACTGAATACCACTAAACCAATGGGCCTCAACGATCGCATCCAATGGAGTGTGTTCTGAACATCTTCTTATCCATCCACATTGTATGTTCGATCAGAACATAGAGCAGACGGACCCGCACATACTACATCAACATGTGTGACGGATACCTATACAACTACACTGTCCAGGGACTTGATTATACTAACCTGTATCCTGGACTCTTACATATTAGATAGCTCACACACTCGACTAGCATTAGTCCAGATGGCCACATACTCATGGGACACATTTACAGCCGGTCACCTGCCGTTTTCTCCCCCACATGTGGTGGTTCTCCATGTTTTCCATGTGTCTACGGTTCATACCCATTTTGTTAACAGTGTAGAATACAGTTTGTATCACTGTTTTAAGTGTTAGCAACTTTAGGAAGTTTTTCTTGTTCTATTTTTATCTATCTTCTTTATTTATCACTTCTCACAGTCACTAACAGTGATCCGTTCTCAGGACGTGAGCACACGGAGTCCCTTGGTTGCCATGACCACGACGTAAGTGCGCTGACACTTCCGTGTACTGGGGGCTACCATGGTAACGCCTAGGAGCCGCAACTGATGATCGCGATCACCTGACCAGCACTTCCTGCACACGCGTCACAGCACACAGCCGGAAGTCACCAGCTCTCACTGCGCACAGCTGTCTTTCCCGCCGACGGGTCTTCCTAACACATAAAGGTATGTAGCTTTAGATTTCATTCACTTGTTTGTTTGCTCACCTTGACAAAGGGGCGGGTTGCGCCCCGAAACGTTGGAATGCAACTTATCATGACGATCCAGTAAAAGTATTTTTTCACTTTACCAAGTCTCTGAGTGCCGCTGTATGGAATAGATGTGGTGATTTAAATGATGTTTCAGAGGGCACCGGAGCAAGTTACCACCTGGTAGGTGAGTGCCGATCCGTTCACAGCAATTATATATATATATATATATAATATCTATATATATATCTATCTATGTCTGGTATATGCTTCTGTAAGTTGTTAGTCAAGTTTTTTCAAGTTATTGTACAAGCAAGGTTTCTGGCTTGTGTTTTGTGCAGGATATTGTCTTCTTGTTTGTCCTGGCTTCTAGTAAAACAATGACAGTCCAGTATCTGCTGTCTTCAACAGATACTGGACAACTCTAGAACAATGGGGGGAATACAATGGTGTTTACCTTTCCCATAGAGTCAGGGTCCATGTTCCATGATTACAAAGCTTTGCGTAAACAAGACAGTCTGATACATTCAAGACACTGTTTGTGAATCACCTTTCTATGCATATGAGTGGTTTGATTAGTTTGTGTGTGCACAGTAACTTGCTATTGAAGAATGTACAGACTGTGTGTGAGTTATGCACTATATGAATAAAATATTGAATATGGCTTTTGTGGCTTTTCTGTGCGAATGCGTATGTTACCGTATTTACTCATACCACGTGCTAACACGCAAGACCGCGAGAGCGATTATACGTAGCTTGCGAGTATGTGTATGCACGGCAGAACAAGCACCTGCACGGAGGCCGTCTGTGTGGTGTTTGTACATGATGAGTGTGCCTATAATATTTTCGACTTTGACACCGGAGTATACACATGAGCGGTTGTTATAGAAAGCGCTGACATAGAAGGCACTGACAGCCAACACAGATCATCGGAAGGGACAGGAGGAGGGGAGCAAAGTGTTGCAGCTCAGTCTGTAAATAAACAGCGATAGTATAAATGAAGTGATAAATAAAGCACAATATTTACAATATACACACAGATAATAGCCTAAAGTTAATTATAATTATAAAGATACATTATATAGAATAATGCCAGCACGTTATATGGTATGCAGGATAATATGAATAAAACATAATTTATAGAAAGAGACATAATTTATAGGAAAATCTGCCAAGAGAATTTTTCATTTAACCCTTTCGGGTATATGGTGTCCAATATACAAATCCACTTTGCTTCCACTTGTAATAGTTTTTTTATGCGGTCTCCTCCTCTAGACATGGGTGGTACATGATCAATAATTTAATATCTTAAACTGGATAATTGATGATTATTTTCCATGAAATGTCTAGCAACTGGCAAATCAGAGTGCTTTCCTTTAGAGCCTGTTTAATAGATGACCGATGTGTGGCCATTCTTTCTTTGAACATTCTTGTTGTTTGACCAATGAAGCTGAGACCGCAGGGACACGTTATCATATACACCACAAATCTTGTTGTGCATGTTACCACATGTTTAATTTTTTTTTTTTTTTTGCTTTTGTGCGGATGGTTAAAACTGGAACCAGGTTGTAAATAACTGTATGTGGTGCATGATATACATCGGTAACATCTAGGTTTTTTAGTATCAGATACAGATTGTGTAGTGGAGTTATGTCCGTTTTTACAAGCATGTCCTTGAGGTTACGTCCCCTTCTATAATTACTCAGTGGTTGTGTGTGTTTTTAATTATGTTAATTACTTCTCTGAGGCTATCATTGGCCAAAGTGTTTTGACAGAGTTTGAGATGTTGGAGCTTGCTGTGGCAGAGGCGGAACTATCGCCAGTGCGTTGCACTGGGGCCCGCCACTGTCCAGGAGCCCAAAGCATGTAATGAGTCAAACTGACTCATTACATGCCGCTGTGTGCTGCGGGCAACCGCTGCCCGCAGCACACAGGAGAGGAGAGGAGCGCAGCGGTCACGGGGGGAAGGAGGAGGAGGGAGGTGGAGGAGGGAGCCGCAGCAGCACTTTGTTACTGGTTGAGACGCTGCTGCTGCTGTCCCTCTGCTTCACTATAGGCTCTCTTCCACCGCTGTGAAGTGCATCCCAGCCATTCAAGGTGGCGGAGAACAGCCTATAGTGAAGCAGAGGGACAGCAGCAGCAGTGCCTCCACCAATAACACAGCGCTGCTGCTGCTCCCTCCTCCACCTCCCTCCTCCTCCTTTTCTCCTGCCCGGGAATCGTGATCCATCTCTGCCAGAAGCTGCACCAAGGAGCCTGAGGAGGCGGAGAGGGTAAGTATAATTCTTTCTTTCTTTCTTTTTCTTTCTTTCTTTCCAAAAAGGGTGACGCTGTCTGCCGTAATGTGCAAAAAGGGGGACGCTGTCTGCCGTAATGTGCAAAAAGGGGGACGCTGTCTGCCGTAATGTGCAAAAAGGGGGACGCTGTCTGCCGTAATGTGCAAAAAGGGGGAGGCTGTCTGCCGTAATGTGCAAAAAGGGGGACGCTGTCTGCCGTAATGTGCAAAAAGGGGGACGCTGTCTGCCGTAATGTGTAAAAAGGGGGACGCTGTCTGCCGTAATGTGTAAAAAGGGGGACGCTGTCTGCCGTAATGTGTAAAAGGGTCTCTACCTAGTGTAGTGGTGCTACTGTGCGGCGTAATTTGAATAATGGAGAGTACTGTGCACAGTTTTATGAATTGGTATTATTTTGTGGCCACACTCCTTCCCCACGAAGACACGCCACTATGTATTTCTGCGCGCACCTAAGGCGCGCACTGCCCCTGTTTTGCATGCAGGGGTGGGACTCCGATGTCGTTTCTTACACACAGTGCTAAAATGTCTAGTTACGGCACTGTTGCTAGGTATCCATTTCTCTGGCCCTAAGCAGGTCACCTTCACCAGATCCTCTCCAGGGGTGAGGGGGTGGACTTGGATGGGATGGGGGGGGCAAAGCATTTTGTCGCACCTGGGCCCACCGCTCGCTAGTTCCGCCACTGTGCTGTGGTGAATTCACTTATGTACTGTATGGAATATGTTCCCCCATGTTCTGTTTCGGTTTAGACATTAAGGGTGGAATTCAAATGTTTGAAAAGTCGGTTGGTTGTCTGTTTTTTCCTGTCTATTAGATAGGAAGAAACAGACTCCCAACTGACTTTTCAAACATTTGAATCTCCCTTTTTAAGTCTAGACCTGGGTAAAGATAAGACTTATGCTTAATATATCCCCTCTGTGTGAATTTGTTGATTACTTTATCTATTTCACCTTCCACCTGGGACGCATCACTCGTTATCCGGGCCACTCATCATTTGTGACTTTGCAAGACCATTCTTCAAAGCAGGTGGATGGAAACTGTTTGCTTTCAACAAAGTGTTCCTGTCAGTTTCTTTCTGGAAAACTGATGTAATGATGTTCCCGTCCTGTATGATTAATTGTACATCTAAGAAATTTACACTTTTATAACTTAAATGAGAGGTGAAATTGATTGTTGATTTCCGCTGGTTAATTTCGGCCACAACTTGTCGTAGCTGCTCCAGCTCTCCTTTCCACACAATTAACAGATCATCTATGTATCGTGTATACAACAATATATTTTTCTTAATGTTTGGATTAGAAAAGAAAAATTTATTTTCTTGTTCAAACATAAAAACGTTTGCAAAGGAAGGAGAGACACATGATCCCATTGCACAGCCACTTTTTTGACGAAAGATCATACCATTATGGATGAAATAATTTCTGGTGAGAGTGAGTTTTGATAGATACATGAATAAAGAGATATCAATGGTGTTGAATTGATTATTACTCAGAAACCGTTCCATTGTGATGAGACCCTCCTGATGTGGAATCACTGTATAAAGACACTGCACATTCATTGTGCACAGCACAGTGTGTTCAGCAAAAAGTTTACTTCGTGAACAGCAAAAACCATTGTTGAGGTTGTCTGGTCAGTAGCACTTTTTGGTTGACCACTCCGTGACTTGTCAGCCAAAGTCTCAGTTTCTCAGAATTTGGAAATTAGGCACCTGACAGTGTTATGTGAAGTTGGAGATCTTTCTGGGTGACGGTTGTTAAAATCTGCAGCTATGACACGGAAACTTAATTCTCCAGACATCAAAATGACCTCAATTCTCTCCTCTTTTGTCAGAGCCATCTTCAGTTACCTGAAACAAAAAGTGTTGTATCTTTTGAACCATAACTGTTATTTCAAATCTGCTTGCAGAAATAAACCAGACTTAGATGGGTAGCATGCCTTCACTTTGCCACCACTCCTCTGTGGTGGCGTGTTTATAGTTATAATGCCGTACTGTAAAAATGCTTTCAATAGCATTACAACAGTGTTGGGATACTGCCGCCAGCATTTTGGTGTGTACAGTATATAGCGCCTAATTCAGACCTGATCGCACCTCTGCGAATTTGCAAAGGTTTGCAATTAGATAGTCGCCGCCCAGACACAGTGAAAAACCGCCCAGTGCAAGTCTGCGTATGCCATGTTACAAGCTTTAGAAACCTCGGCCAGCTGCAAATCCATTCGCAACTCACTTACCACCAAATCATTTTTCCAGTCTGTGCGTAGCCCAGGACCTACTCCTGCAGTGCGATACAAACAGGCTGATCGGGCCAGAGCTGACGTCATACACCCTCCTTGAAAACGCTTGGAAACACCTGCATTTTTACTGACACTCCCAGAAAACGGCCAGTTACCACCCCCAAACATCGGCTTCCTGTCAATCAGCTTGCATTTGTCTAGCGATCAAGAAAGACACATTTTTTTCCCCAACATTTGGCCATACGCATGCACAGTCACTTGATAATCTGCCGCTGTGTGATTTTGCATGACAGCGATCAGGTCTGAATTAGGCCCATAGGCACTCGAGGGGGTGCACCAATATTTCTCTTGCCTCCGGGCGACTGGGTTGAACTTACGCCACTGGGCACTGGGTTATTATCAGAGCCAGATTTACACATTATATGAGTCCAAGGGTTTGTAAGTGCATTAAACAAAGGGGCAGCAGTATATACTGCTGGAAATTTTGGTGAGCTTTGATCAGAGATGTGAGAACAAGGTAGGCGCCAAAGACTTTTTACTCCAAAGTTTTGACTACAAAAATGATTAGAATAATACAAAGAAGATATTTATAATACATTCTTTGTATTTTTCATAAACTTTATACATAACTCCCAACTGTCCCGATTTTTGCAGGGCAGTCCCCTTTTTTTGGGTCTGTCCCTCCTGAGGGCCACAGTGTCCTGCGGGGGGGCAGTTGGGAGGCTCCCTATCACTCGCTGCTCTGCTCAGTTCAGAGCAGCGCAGTGGTGAATAGATGCTGTGCGCATGTGCACAGCATCTATTCCAGTGAGCCAGAGGGACTGGGGGCATAGCCAGCAGCTCACAGAGCGCTGACGGTGCCCCCACTGTGATAGAAATGGGAGGCGCAGCTCGTAATCATGTCATTCACGTGAAGCCATGCCCCCTTTTAATCAGGCCACTCCCATTTTTGGCGCACATGTTGTCCTGCTTTCAAGCCTCCAGATGTTGGGAGGTATGCTTTATATAGTCACAACTCTGGTGTATACAGGGCCGGTTCTAGGCTTTTTGGCACCCAGGGTGAAAGTTTCCTGCGCCCCCCCCCCCCCCCCCCCATCCCCGGTAAAACAGATCTGGTGCAAAAATAGGGGCGTGGCCACAGTTATCCTCTTGTACTTGTGCCCCCCTGTAGCTGTGCCCCCTGTGGTTGTGACCCCAGTAGTTGTGCCCCCTGTAGCTGTGCCCCCAGTAGTTGTGCCCCCCTGTAGCTGTGCCCCCAATAGATTTGCCCATTGAAGCTGTGCTCCCAGTAGCTGTGCTCCCTGTAGCAATGCCCCCTAGCTGTGCCCCCAGTAGATTTGCCCCCTGTAGCTGTGCCCCAGTAGTTGTGCCCCAGTAGTTACATAGTATCTGAAGTTGAAAAAAGACAATTTGTCCATCGAGTTCAACCTATTTGTGGTCTCCTGAGCTGGTTTATTTGGTCTAAAGTTTTGACTGATGCTGATGTCAGCTGTTGCGTTGTACCCTCTTTTTGTAGTATCTATAGTGCGTGACTATTAGAGATGAGCGCCTGACATTTTTCGGGTTTTGTGTTTTGGTTTTGGGTTCGGTTCCGCGGCCGTGTTTTGGGTTCGACCGCGTTTTGGCAAAACCTCACCGAATTTTTTTTGTCGGATTCGGGTGTGTTTTGGATTCGGGTGGTTTTTTAAAAAAACCCTAAAAAACATCTTAAAACATTGAATTTGGGGGTCATTTTGATCCCATAGTATTATTAACCTCAATAACCATAATTAACACTCATTTTCAGTCTATTCTGAACACCTTACACCTCACAATATTATTTTTAGTCCTAAAATTTGCACCGAGGTCGCTGGATGACTAAGCTCAGCGACCCTAGTGGCCGACACAAACACCGGGCCCATCTAGGAGTGGCACTGCAGTGTCACGCAGGATGTCCCTTCCAAAAAACCCTCCCCAAACAGCACATGACGCAAAGAAAAAAAGAGGCGCAATGAGGTAGCTGTGTGAGTAAGATTAGCGACCCTAGTGGCCGACACAAACACCGGGCCCATCTAGGAGTGGCACTGCAGTGTCACGCAGGATGTCCCTTCCAAAAAACCCTCCCCAAACAGCACATGACGCAAAGAAAAAAAGAGGCGCAATGAGGTAGCTGTGTGAGTAAGATTAGCGACCCTAGTGGCCGACACAAACACCTGGCCCATCTAGGAGTGGCACTGCAGTGTCACGCAGGATGTCCCTTCCAAAAAACCCTCCCCAAACAGCACATGACGCAAAGAAAAAAAGAGGCGCAATGAGGTAGCTGACTGTGTGAGAAAGATAAGCGACCCTAGTGGCCGACACAAACACCGGGCCCATCTAGGAGTGGCACTGCAGTGTCACGCAGGATGTCCCTTCCAAAAAACCCTCCCCAAACAGCACATGACGCAAAGAAAAATAAAAGAAAAAAGAGGTGCAAGATGGAATTGTCCTTGGGCCCTTCCCACCCACCCTTATGTTGTATAAACAAAACAGGACATGCACACTTTAACCAACCCATCATTTCAGTGACAGGGTCTGCCACACGACTGTGACTGAAATGACGGGTTGGTTTGGACCCCCACCAAAAAAGAAGCAATTAATCTCTCCTTGCACAAACTGGCTCTACAGAGGCAAGATGTCCACCTCATCATCATCCTCCGATATATCACCGTGTACATCCCCCTCCTCACAGATTATCAATTCGTCCCCACTGGAATCCACCATGTCAGCTCCCTGTGTACTTTGTGGAGGCAATTGCTGCTGGTCAATGTCTCCGCGGAGGAATTGATTATAATTCATTTTAATGAACATCATCTTCTCCACATTTTCTGGATGTAACCTCGTACGCCGATTGCTGACAAGGTGAGCGGCGGCACTAAACACTCTTTCGGAGTACACACTTGTGGGAGGGCAACTTAGGTAGAATAAAGCCAGTTTGTGCAAGGGCCTCCAAATTGCCTCTTTTTCCTGCCAGTATAAGTACGGACTGTGTGACGTGCCTACTTGGATGCGGTCACTCATATAATCCTCCACCATTCTATCAATGGTGAGAGAATCATATGCAGTGACAGTAGACGACATGTCCGTAATGGTTGTCAGGTCCTTCAGTCCGGACCAGATGTCAGCATCAGCAGTCGCTCCAGACTGCCCTGCATCACCGCCAGCGGGTGGGCTCGGAATTCGGATTTGGGATTTCGAAGAATGCACAGTTCTTTGCTGTGCTGCTTTTGCCAGCTTGAGTCTTTTCATTTTTCTAGCGAGAGGCTGAGTGCTTCCATCCTCATGTGAAGCTGAACCACTAGCCATGAACATAGGCCAGGGCCTCAGCCGTTCCTTGCCACTCCGTGTGGTAAATGGCATATTGGCAAGTTTACGCTTCTCCTCCGACAATTTTATTTTAGGTTTTGGAGTCCTTTTTTTTCTGATATTTGGTGTTTTGGATTTGACATGCTCTGTACTATGACATTGGGCATCGGCCTTGGCAGACGACGTTGCTGGCATTTCATCGTCTCGGCCATGACTAGTGGCAGCAGCTTCAGCACGAGGTGGAAGTGGATCTTGATCTTTCCCTAATTTTGGAACCTCAACTTTTTTGTTCTCCATATTTTATAGGCAGAACTAAAAGGCACCTCAGGTAAACAATGGAGATGGATGGATTGGATACTAGTATACAATTATGGACGGACTGCCACGGTTAGGTGGTATAAAAACACCACGGTTAGGTGGTATATAATACAATTATGGATGGACGGACTGCCTGCCGAGTTCCGACACAGAGGTAGCCACAGCCGTGAACTACCGCACTGTACACTGGTTGATAAAGAGATAGTAGTATACTCGTAACAACTAGTATGACACTATGACGACGGTATAAAGAATGAAAAAAAAACCACGGTTAGGTGGTATATATTATAATAATAATACAATTATGGATGGACGGACTGCCTGCCGACTGCCGACACAGAGGTAGCCACAGCCGTGAACTACCGCACTGTACACTGGTTGATAAAGAGATAGTAGTATACTCGTAACAACTAGTATGACACTATGACGACGGTATAAAGAATGAAAAAAAAACCACGGTTAGGTGGTATATATTATAATAATAATACAATTATGGATGGACGGACTGCCTGCCGACTGCCGACACAGAGGTAGCCACAGCCGTGAACTACCGCACTGTACACTGGTTGATAAAGAGATAGTAGTATACTCGTAACAACTAGTATGACACTATGACGACGGTATAAAGAATGAAAAAAAAACCACGGTTAGGTGGTATATATTATAATAATAATACAATTATGGATGGACGGACTGCCTGCCGACTGCCGACACAGAGGTAGCCACAGCCGTGAACTACCGCACTGTACACTGGTTGATAAAGAGATAGTAGTATACTCGTAACAACTAGTATGACACTATGACGACGGTATAAAGAAAGAAAAAAAAATACCACAGTTAGGTGGTATATATTATAATAATAATACAATTATGGATGGACGGACTGCCTGCCGACTGCCGACACAGAGGTAGCCACAGCCGTGAACTACCGCACTGTACACTGGTTGATAAAGAGATAGTAGTATACTCGTAACAACTAGTATGACACTATGACGACGGTATAAAGAATGAAAAAAAAACCACGGTTAGGTGGTATATATTATAATAATAATACAATTATGGATGGACGGACTGCCTGCCGACTGCCGACACAGAGGTAGCCACAGCCGTGAACTACCGCACTGTACACTGGTTGATAAAGAGATAGTAGTATACTCGTAACAAGTATGACACTATGACGACGGTATAAAGAAAGAAAAAAAAATACCACGGTTAGGTGGTATATATTGTAATACAATTATGGATGGACGGACTGCCTGCCGAGTTCCGACTGCCGACACAGAGGTAGCCACAGCCGTGAACTACCGCACTGTACTGTGTCTGCTGCTAATATAGACTGGTTGATAAAGAGATAGTATACAATACATACAACAATATACTACTATACTGGTGGTCAGGCACTGGTCACCACTAGTCACACTGGCAGTGGCACTCCTGCAGCAAAAGTGTGCACTGTTTAATTTTAAATTAATATAATATTATGTACTCCTGGGGGCTCCTGCTATAACAACCTGCAGTGCTCCCCAGTCTCCCCCACAATTATTATAAGCTTTGCCTTTTATACATTGATGTGCAGCACACTGGGCTGAGCTGAGTGCACACAGACTGAGTCACACTGTGTGACTGGCTGCTGCTGTGTATCGTTTTTTTTCAGGCAGAGAACGGATATAGCAGAGAACGGATATATTATATTAAAATAAATAAAAGTTAACTAACAACAACTGCACTGGTCACTGTGGTAAACTCTGTCTGACTCTGCACAATCTCTCTCTCTCTTCTAATCTAATTTCTAATGGAGAGGACGCCAGCCACGTCCTCTCCCTATCAATCTCAATGCACGTGTGAAAATGGCGGCGACGCGCGGCTCCTTATATAGAATCCGAGTCTCGCGAGAATCCGACAGCGTCATGATGACGTTCGGGCGCGCTCGGGTTAACCGAGCAAGGCGGGAGGATCCGAGTCTGCTCGGACCCGTGAAAAAAACATGAAGTTCGTGCGGGTTCGGTTTCAGAGAAACCGAACCCGCTCATCTCTAGTGACTATGCACCATAACCTTGGATATCCTTTTCCATTAGGAATTTATCAAACCCATTCTTAAAGGTGTTGACTGAGTCCACCATTACAGCTACCTCAGGCAGGCAGTTCCAAACACGTATTGTCCTTACTGTGAAAAAGCCTTTGCGCCGTTATGTGCGGAATCTCCTCTGCTCTAACCTAAGCGAGTGTCCCCGAGTCTTCTGTGTTGATCTAACCAAAAACGGGTCCCGCGCCAGCTCTGTGTATTGTCCCCTTATATATTTGTAGATGTTGATCATGTCCCCTCTCAGTCTCCTCTTTTTCAGTGTAAACATGCCTAGCCTTGCAAGCCTTTCCTCGTATTCCAGTGACTCCATGCCCTTAATTAGTTTGGTCGCCCTCCTCTGAACCTTTTCAAGCTCCATGATATCCTTTTTGTAGTATGGTGCCCAGAATTGTACACAGTATTCAAGGTGTGGCCTCACTAGTGATTTTTATAACGGGAGTATAACACTCTCTTCCCTTGCATCAATTCCCCGTTTTATGCATGATAATATCTTATTAGCTTTCTTTGCTGCAATCCTACATTGGGTACTGCTGCTTAGTTTGCTATCTATGAGAACACCTAAGTCCTTTTCCAGTACAGAATCCCCTAATTTTACCCCATTTAGTATGTAGGTGTTATTTTTGTTCTTGCTACCACAGTGCATTACCTTACACTTGTCTGTATTGAAGCGCATTCTCCATTTGGCTGCCCATGTTTCTAATTTAACTAAGTCGTTCTGAAGCATCCTCCTCCGTATTTATAGCCTTACACAATTTGGTATCATCTGCAAAAGTTGACACCATGCTCTCTAGACCTTGTGCTAGGTCGTTAATGAAAATGTTGAACAATAGCGGTCCTAGTACCGAGCCTTGAGGCACACCACTTAGTACTTTAGTCCAATTTGAAAAGGACCCATTGACCACAATACGCTGCTCCCTATTATCTAACCAATTTTTGACCCAAGTGCATATTTTGCTCCCTAGCCCAATTTCTTGTAGCTTGTAGATAAGTCGCATGTGTGGTACTGTGTCGAAAGCTTTGGCAAAGTCTAAAAAGATTACATCCACCTCCTTACCCTGATCGAGGTTTGCACTTACTGTTTCGTAAAAGCCAAGTAAGTTGGTTTGACAGGATCTGTCCTTCACAAATCCATGTTGATTCCTTTTAATGACCTTATTGGCTTCAAGGAACTTCTGAATACTATCCCTTAGAATACCTTCCAATACTTTCCCCACTATAGATGCAAGACTAACTGGTCTTTAATTACTCAGTTCAGCTTTACTTCCCTTTTTTAATATGGGCACTACTTCCACTATACGCCAGTCTTTGGGAACCATACCAGATATATCTGAATCTTTAAAGATCAAAAATAGCGGTTTTGCAAGTTCAGAGTGAAGCTCCATTAGAACCCTTGGGTGAATTCCATCGGGACCCGGTGACTTATTCATTTTTAAATGTTTTAATCGGTCGCAGACTACCTCCTCATTTAAATAAGTACCTATCAGTGGGATATTCTCATTATTGAGATTGTGATTTAGTCCCTGACTTGGGTCCTCTCTTGTAAATACTGTTGAAAAAAACTCATTTAGTGTGTCCGCTATGTCATTATCGTTTTTGCTTAAGATTCCCAACTTGTCTTTTAAAGGGCCTATATTCTCCTTCTTTAATCTCTTGCTATTGATATATTTAAATAAAAAATTGGATTCTCTTTGCTTTCCTTTGCTACTAGTTTTTCAGTTTCTACTTTAGCCGCTCTTATTTCTTTTTTGCGTATTTTGTTACAGTCCTTATAGTGCTGAAATGACTCCGCATTCCCATCAGATTTGTATTTTTTAAAAGCTCGCCTTTTCTTGCCCATAAGTACCTTTATCTTTTTGTTAAGCCAAATCGGTTTATGATTTTTAATCTTTTTTTTTTTTTTGCTGCTCGTAGGGATAAATTTGAGAGTATTTTTAGCAAGTAGTGATTTTAATACATCTCATTTCTCTGTAGTATTTAATCCTAGAAACAAATCATCCCATTCAATAACCCTTAAAGCTTCCCTCATCATTTCTAAGTTGGCTTTGCTGAAGTTTAGAGTCCTAGTTGAGCCAGTATAGGACTGTTTCTGAAAACTGATATTGAATGTGACCATATTGTGGTCACTGTTTCCTATGGGTTCCCCTCCTGTAATACCTGATGCCAAATCCCCATTGTTTGTTAAAACTGCATTGTACCTGGTAGGTTCTTCAATTAGTTGAAATAAGTAGTCATCGTTTAGTGTGTTTAAAAACCTATTACCCCTAGTATTGTCACATGAATCGTTATTCCAGTTAAATTCCGGATAGTTAAAATCTCCCATCACTACTATGTCACCTACTCCTGATGCTCTTTCAATTTGCTTCAGTAACAATTCCTCATCAGATACATTAATACCAGGCGGCCTGTAGCATACACCCAATACTAACTTTTTTATTCCTTTTTCCCTGCATGCTAGTTCTACCCATAATGTCTCGGCAGTGTCTACAGTCCCCTTCTGAATATCTTCCCGTATATCAGGTTTTAAAAATGGTTTTACGTAAAGACACACCTCTCCACCCTTTTTATTTAGTCTGTCTCTCCTAAACAGTGTATAGCCCTCTAGATTGACTGTCCAATCATGAGATTCATCCCACCAAGTTTCAGTAATGCCTATAATATCATACTGTTTGCCTGCTGCAAGAATTTCTAGTTCCCCCTTTTTACCAGTTAGGCTTCTAGTGTTCACATACATACAACTAAGATAAGTATTTCCTCTTGCGTTAGGGACATAATTCACCTTATGTAGCAACGATGACCCGTATTCGTTATTAGACAGTGCTTTGCTAAAACCTCTTTTAGTACCCCTGTTAATACCCTTACCGGCTGCTCTTACCCTCCCCCCAACTTCACCCCCATTTCACTTACTACTGCAATCCCCACTATTCTCACTGCACGACCCGTAGTTTCTAGCTAATCCCTCTCCCTGGGCTCCTAGTTTAAAATCTCCTCCAACCTTCTAACCATCCTACCCCACAGCACCGCTGCCCCCTCCTCATTCAGGTGTAATCCATCAAGACAAAATAGATGGCGCCTGACTGAGAAGTCCGCCCAGTGTTCCAAGAACACAAACCCTTCTTTCCTGCACGAATCCCTAAGCCACACATTTACCTCCCTAATCTCCCTCTGCCTCCCTGGACTAGCGCGTGGCACGGGTAATATTTCAGAGAATACAGGTTGAGTATCCCATATCCAAATATTCCGAAATACGGAATATTCCGAAATACGGACTTTTTTGAGTGAGAGTGAGATAGGGAAACCTTTGTTTTTTGATGGCTCAGTGTACACAAACTTTGTTTAATACACAAAGGTATAAAAAGTATTGTATTAAATGACCTTCAGGCTGTGTGTATATGAAACATAAATGAATTGTGTGACTGTACACACATTTTGTTTAATGCACAAATTTATTGAAAATATTGGCTAAAATTAACTTCAGGCTGTGTGTATAAGGTATATATGAAACATAAATACATTATGTGCTTAGATTTAGGTCCCATCACCATAATATCTCATTATGGTATGCAATTATTTCAAAATACGGAAAAATCCGATATCCAAAATACCTCTGGTCCCAAGCATTTTGGATAAGGGATACTCAACCTGTATTACCTTAGATGTCCTTGCCTTAAGTTTCTTGCCTAAGTCCCTATAGTCTTTCTTAAGGACATCCCACCTTCTGCTAACTTTCTCATTGGTGCCAACATGCACCAAGACCGCCGGGTCCTTCCGAGCCCCTCCCAACAATCTATCTACCCGGTCCGTGATGTGCCGCACCCGAGCACCCGGGAGACAACAGACTGTATGCTGATCACGGTCCCAGGTAGCAGATTGCCCTATCTGCCTTCCTGATGATAGAATCCCCTACCACCACAATCTGACTAGGTACCTCACTATCTTTTATCCCAACTGTGCCAGAGGGGCCGCTCCTCTGGATGCTAGAGGGAACAATCTCCTCCGGCACTGTCATTTCCTCACTATCATCCTCCGAATCATCGTCCAGTCGTGCAAATTTATTCGGGTTTGCTAGTTCAGAGATGTCGAGCCTCCCCCTCTTTTTCTTCCTTCTAACTGTGACCCAGCTGTCTACCTGATTGTCCTTTTCAACCGGTGACCCTTCCCGCAGCTCCTCCACCGTTCTATCTAATTCTCGCTCAAGATTGTGAATCTCCCTCAGTTACGTAACAGTTTGCTCTAGACCTGTGCTTCCAGGGCAACCGTTCGCACACACCTTGTGCAGATGTAATCACACTGGGACGGTTGCTCCAGGTGCGCATACATCATGCACGACATGCACTGAGTGAGCTCCCCAATCACAGCCCCACCCATCTTGTTTGTAAGGCCTAACTCCCTGCTACCTTCAGGAGAAAATGAAGATGCAAAAAAATGTAATCCAAACTAGAGATGAGCGGGTTCGGTTCCTCGGAATCCGAACCCGCCCGAACTTCATGTTTTTTTACACGGGTCCGAGCGACTCGGATCTTCCCGCCTTGCTCGGTTAACCCGAGCGCGCCCGAACGTCATCATGACGCTGTCGGATTCTCGCGAGGCTCGGATTCTATCGCGAGACTCGGATTCTATATAAGGAGCCGCGCGTCGCCGCCATTTTACACGTGCATTGAGATTGATAGTGAGAGGACGTGGCTGGCGTCCTCTCCGTTTAGAGAAGAAATAGATAGGAGAGTGAGAGTGAGACAGTGACACTTCATTTACTGGAGCTTAGGAGGAGTACTCAGACAGAGAGTGCAGAATTTTGCTGATAGTATTAGTTAGTTATAGTGACAGAGTGAGACAGTGACACTTTATTTACTGGAGCTTAGGAGGAGTACTCAGACAGAGAGTGCAGAATTTTGCTGATAGTATTAGTTAGTTATACTAGTGACTGACCAGTGACCACCAGTGCAGTTTTATATTATTTAATATAATCCGTTCTCTGCCTGAAAAAACGATACACAGTGACTCAGTCACATACCATATCTGTGCTCAGCCCAGTGTGCTGCATCATCTATGTATAATATCTGACTGTGCTCACACAGCTTAATTGTGGGGGAGACTGGGGAGCAGTTAGGTTATAGCAGGAGCCAGGAGTACATATTAAAATTAAACAGTGCACACTTTTTTTCTGCAGGAGTGCCACTGCCAGTGCCAGTGTGACTGACCAGTGACCTGACCACCAGTATAGTATACTATATTGTATTGTGATTGACTGTCTGCCTGTAAAGTTAAACACACGTCGTGTGACTTGTGTGGTGTTTTTTTATTCTATAAAATAAAAAACTCATTCTGCTGACAGACAGTGTCCAGCAGGTCCGTCATTATATAATATATACCTGTCCGGCTGCAGTAGTGATATATATATATTTTTTATATCATTATTTATCATCCAGTCGCAGCAGACACAGTACGGTAGTCCACGGCTGTAGCTACCTCTGTGTCGGCACTCGGCAGTCCGTCCATAATTGTATACCACCTACCCGTGGTTTTTTTTTTCTTTCTTCTTTATACATACTACATCTCATTATCATCCAGTCTATATTAGCAGCAGACACAGTACAGTACGGTAGTCCACGGCAGTAGCTACCTCTGTGTCGGCACTCGGCAGTCCGTCCATAATTGTATACCACCTACCAGTGGTTTTTTTTTTCTTTCTTCTTTATACATACTACATCTCATTATCATCCAGTCTATATTAGCAGCAGACACAGTACAGTACGGTAGTCCACGGCTGTAGCTACCTCTGTGTTGGCACTCGGCAGTCCGTCCATAATTGTATACCACCTACCCGTGGTTTTTTTTCCTTTCTTCTTTATACATACTACATCTCATTATCATCCAGTCTATATTAGCAGCAGACACAGTACAGTACGGTAGTCCACGGCTGTAGCTACCTCTGTGTCGGCACTCGGCAGTCCGTCCATAATTGTATACCACCTACCCGTGGTTTTTTTTTTCTTTCTTCTTTATACATACTACATCTCATTATCAACCAGTCTATATTAGCAGCAGACACAGTACGGTAGTCCACGGCTGTAGCTACCTCTGTGTCGGCACTCGGCAGTCCGTCCATAATTGTATACCACCTACCCGTGGTTTTTTTTTTCTTTCTTCTTTATACATACTACATCTCATTATCATCCAGTCTATATTAGCAGCAGACACAGTACAGTACGGTAGTCCACGGCTGTAGCTACCTCTGTGTCGGCACTCGGCAGTCCATCCATAATTGTATACCACCTACCCGTGGTTTTTTTTTCCTTTCTTCTTTATACATACTACATCTCATTATCATCCAGTCTATATTAGCAGCAGACACAGTACAGTACGGTAGTCCACGGCTGTAGCTACCTCTGTGTCGGCACTCGGCAGTCCGTCCATAATTGTATACCACCTACCCGTGGTTTTTTTTTTCTTTCTTCTTTATACATACTACATCTCATTATCATCCAGTCTATATTAGCAGCAGACACAGTACAGTACGGTAGTCCATGGCTGTAGCTACCTCTGTGTCGGCACTCGGCAGTCCGTCCATAATTGTATACCACCTACCCGTGGTTTTTTTTTCCTTTCTTCTTTATACATACTACATCTCATTATCATCCAGTCTATATTAGCAGCAGACACAGTACAGTACGGTAGTCCACGGCTGTAGCTACCTCTGTGTCGGCACTCGGCAGTCCGTCCATAATTGTATACCACCTACCCGTGGTTTTTTTTTTCTTTCTTCTTTATACATACTACATCTCATTATCAACCAGTCTATATTAGCAGCAGACACAGTACAGTACGGTAGTCCACGGCTGTAGCTACCTCTGTGTCGGCACTCGGCAGTCCATCCATAATTGTATACCACCTACCCGTGGTTTTTTTTTTCTTCTTTATACATACTACATCTCATTATCAACCAGTCTATATTAGCAGCAGACACAGTACGGTAGTCCACGGCTGTAGCTACCTCTGTGTCGGCACTCGGCAGTCCGTCCATAATTGTATACCACCTACCCGTGGTTTTTTTTTTCTTTCTTCTTTATACATACTACATCTCATTATCATCCAGTCTATATTAGCAGCAGACACAGTACAGTACGGTAGTCCACGGCTGTAGCTACCTCTGTGTCGGCACTCGGCAGTCCATCCATAATTGTATACCACCTACCCGTGGTTTTTTTTTCTTTCTTCTTTATACATACTACATCTCATTATCATCCAGTCTATATTAGCAGCAGACACAGTACAGTACGGTAGTCCACGGCTGTAGCTACCTCTGTGTTGGCACTCGGCAGTCCATCCATAATTGTATACTAGTATCCATCCATCTCCATTGTTTACCTGAGGTGCCTTTTAGTTGTGCCTATTAAAATATGGAGAACAAAAATGTTGAGGTTCCAAAATTAGGGAAAGATCAAGATCCACTTCCACCTCGTGCTGAAGCTGCTGCCACTAGTCATGGCCGAGACGATGAAATGCCAGCAACGTCGTCTGCCAAGGCCAATGCCCAATGGCATAGTACAGAGCATGTCAAATCCAAAACACCAAATATCAGTAAAAAAAGGACTCCAAAACCTAAAATAAAATTGTCGGAGGAGAAGCGTAAACTTGCCAATATGCCATATACCACACGGAGTGGCAAGGAACGGCTGAGGCCCTGGCCTATGTTCATGGCTAGTGGTTCAGCTTCACATGAGGATGGAGGCACTCAGCCTCTCGCTAGAAAAATGAAAAGACTCAAGCTGGCAAAAGCAGTAGCACCGCAAAGAACTGTGCGTTCTTCGAAATCCCAAATCCACAAGGAGAGTCCAATTGTGTCGGTTGCGATGCCTGACCTTCCCAACACTGGACGTGAAGAGCATGCGCCTTCCACCATTTGCACGCCCCCTGCAAGTGCTGGAAGGAGCACCCGCAGTCCAGTTCCTGATAGTCAGATTGAAGATGTCAGTGTTGAAGTACACCAGGATGAGGAGGATATGGGTTTTGCTGGCGCTGGGGAGGAAATTGACCAGGAGGATTCTGATGGTGAGGTGGTTTGTTTAAGTCAGGCACCCGGGGAGACACCTGTTGTCCGTGGGAGGAATATGGCCGTTGACATGCCTGGTGAAAATACCAAAAAAATCAGCTCTTCGGTGTGGAAGTATTTCACCAGAAATACGGACAACATTTGTCAAGCCGTGTGTTCCCTTTGTCAAGCTGTAATAAGTAGGGGTAAGGACGTTAACCACCTCGGAACATCCTCCCTTATACGTCACCTGCAGCGCATTCATAATAAGCCAGTGACAAGTTCAAAAACTTTGGGGACAGCGGAAGCAGTCCACTGACCAGTAAATCCCTTCCTCTTGTAACCAAGCTCACGCAAACCACCCCACCAACTCCCTCAGTGTCAATTTCCTCCTTCCCCAGGAATGCCAATAGTCTTGCAGGCCATGTCACTGGCAATTCTGACGAGTCCTCTCCTGCCTGGGATTCCTCCGATGCATCCTTGCGTGTAACGCCTACTGCTGCTGGCGCTGCTGTTGTTGCTGCTGGGAGTCGATGGTCATCCCAGAGGGGAAGTCGTAAGCCCACTTGTACTACTTCCAGTAAGCAATTGACTGTCCAACAGTCCTTTGCGAGGAAGATGAAATATCACAGCAGTCATCCTGCTGCAAAGCGGATAACTGAGGCCTTGACAACTATGTTGGTGTTAGACGTGCGTCTGGTATCCGCCGTTAGTTCACAGGGAACTAGACAATTTATTGAGGCAGTGTGCCCCCGTTACCAAATACCATCTAGGTTCCACTTCTCTAGGCAGGCGATACCGAGAATGTACACGGACGTCAGAAAAAGACTCACCAGTGTCCTAAAAAATGCAGTTGTACCCAATGTCCACTTAACCACGGACATGTGGACAAGTGGAGCAGGGCAGGGTCAGGACTATATGACTGTGACAGCCCACTGGGTAGATGTATGGACTCCCGCCGCAAGAACAGCAGCGGCGGCACCAGTAGCAGCATCTCGCAAACGCCAACTCTTTCCTAGGCAGGCTACGCTTTGTATCACCGCTTTCCAGAATACGCACAAAGCTAAAAACCTCTTACGGCAACTGAGGAAGATCATCGCAGAATGGCTTACCCCAATTGGACTCTCCTGTGGATTTGTGGCATCGGACAACGCCAGCAATATTGTGTGTGCATTAAATATGGGCAAATTCCAGCACGTCCCATGTTTTGCACATACCTTGAATTTGGTGGTGCAGAATTTTTTAAAAAACGAGAGGGGCGTGCAAGAGATGCTGTCGGTGGCCAGAAGAATTGCGGGACACTTTCGGCGTACAGGCACCACGTACAGAAGACTGGAGCACCACCAAAAACTACTGAACCTGCCCTGCCATCATCTGAAGCAAGAAGTGGTAACGAGGTGGAATTCAACCCTCTATATGCTTCAGAGGTTGGAGGAGCAGCAAAAGGCCATTCAAGCCTATACAATTGAGCACGATATAGGAGGTGGAATGCACCTGTCTCAAGTGCAGTGGAGAATTATTTCAACGTTGTGCAAGGTTCTGATGCCCTTTGATCTTGCCACACGTGAAGTCAGTTCAGACACTGCCAGCCTGAGTCAGGTCATTCCCCTCATCAGGCTTTTGCAGAAGAAGCTGGAGACATTGAAGGAGGAGCTAACACGGAGCGATTCCGCTAGGCATGTGGGACTTGTGGATGGAGCCCTTAATTCGCTTAACAAGGATTCACGGGTGGTCAATCTGTTGAAATCAGAGCACTACATTTTGGCCACCGTGCTCGATCCTAGATTTAAAACCTACCTTGGATCTCTCTTTCCGGCAGACACAAGTCTGCTGGGGTTGAAAGACCTGCTGGTGAGAAAATTGTCAAGTCAAGCGGAACGCGACCTGTCAACATCTCCTCCTTCACATTCTCCCGCAACTGGGGGTGCGAGGAAAAGGCTCAGAATTCCGAGCCCACCCGCTGGCGGTGATGCAGGGCAGTCTGGAGCAACTGCTGATGCTGACATCTGGTCCGGACTGAAGGACCTGACAACGATTACGGACATGTCGTCTACTGTCACTGCATATGATTCTCTCAACATTGAAAGAATGGTGGAGGATTATATGAGTGACCGCATCCAAGTAGGCACGTCACACAGTCCGTACTTATACTGGCAGGAAAAAGAGGCAATTTGGAGGCCCTTGCACAAACTGGCTTTATTCTACCTAAGTTGCCCTCCCACAAGTGTGTACTCCGAAAGAGTGTTTAGTGCCGCCGCTCACCTTGTCAGCAATCGGCGTACGAGGTTACATCCAGAAAATGTGGAGAAGATGATGTTCATTAAAAGGAATTATAATCAATTCCTCCGCGGAGACATTGACCAGCAGCAATTGCCTCCACAAAGTACACAGGGAGCTGAGATGGTGGATTCCAGTGGGGACGAATTGATAATCTGTGAGGAGGGGGATGTACACGGTGATATATCGGAGGATGATGATGAGGTGGACATCTTGCCTCTGTAGAGCCAGTTTGTGCAAGGAGAGATTAATTGCTTCTTTTTTGGGGGGGGTCCAAACCAACCCGTCATATCAGTCACAGTCGTGTGGCAGACCCTGTCACTGAAATGATGGGTTGGTTAAAGTGTGCATGTCCTGTTTTGTTTATACAACATAAGGGTGGGTGGGAGGGCCCAAGGACAATTCCATCTTGCACCTCTTTTTTCTTTTATTTTTCTTTGCGTCATGTGCTGTTTGGGGAGGGTTTTTTGGAAGGGCCATCCTGCGTGACACTGCAGTGCCACTCCTAGATGGGCCCGGTGTTTGTGTCGGCCACTAGGGTCGCTTATCTTACTCACACAGTCAGCTACCTCATTGCGCCTCTTTTTTTCTTTGCGTCATGTGCTGTTTGGGGAGGGTTTTTTGGAAGGGACATCCTGCGTGACACTGCAGTGCCACTCCTAGATGGGCCCGGTGTTTGTGTCGGCCACTAGGGTCGCTTATCTTACTCACACAGTCAGCTACCTCATTGCGCCTCTTTTTTTCTTTGCGTCATGTGCTGTTTGGGGAGGGTTTTTTGGAAGGGACATCCTGCGTGACACTGCAGTGCCACTCCTAGATGGGCCCGGTGTTTGTGTCGGCCACTAGGGTCGCTTATCTTACTCACACAGCGACCTCGGTGCAAATTTTAGGACTAAAAATAATATTGTGAGGTGTGAGGTATTCAGAATAGACTGAAAATGAGTGGAAATTATGGTTTTTGAGGTTAATAATACTTTGGGATCAAAATGACCCCCAAATTCTATGATTTAAGCTGTTTTTTAGGGTTTTTTGAAAAAAACACCCGAATCCAAAACACACCCGAATCCGACAAAAAAATTCGGTGAGGTTTTGCCAAAACGCGGTCGAACCCAAAACACGGCCGCGGAACCGAACCCAAAACCAAAACACAAAACCCGAAAAATTTCCGGCGCTCATCTCTAATCCAAACAATGCAATACAGTACTAAAGCCTAGTTGTGACTAGAAAAATATACAACAGTAGACAGTAATTGAATAGAATAAATAAACACTTATTTATACAATACTGAAGTTGGCCTTATACTTATCTATCCTTGTGCGCCCCTTGATCCTCCTCTTTTATGCAGCGGTACTCCCCGGCTCCCCCAGTGGCAGCAGCAGCAGCAACGGCAGCTGGCTCCATCCTCTCCTCTGATGGCTGCAGCAGAAAACTCCGTCCCTTTGTCCAGTGACCCCAATTAACTTTGCGGTTAACCGCAGACTGCAAAGTTCCCATCATTGACTAGAATGGAGGAGCACTCTCCTCCATTCTAGCCAGTGCGCTCCTCCTGATTGACAGGCTAGGAGCGCACAGCCAATCAGGAGAGCACCATTACGTGGCGCTCCCTAATTGGCGGACGGGGCCTTCAGTGACATAAGTCACGGGGGTCCCGACATTCGGGACCTGGCCAGGGGTAACTAGTTGGGGGGGTAATGCCACGGCCGCAGGGACCAATATAAAAGTGTCCCCCGGCTGTGGCAATATCTATCTGGCTAGTGGAGCCCGGTGCTGGTTTTAAAAATACGGGGGACCCCTACATGTTTTGTCCCCCGTATTTTTGGAACCAGGACCGGACGCAGAGCCTGGTGCTGGGTGTATAACTATGGGGGGACCCTACGCAATTTTTCCCCTGTATTATTACAACCAGGACCGTCTCAAAGAGCCCGAGGCTGGTTATGCTTAGGAGGGGGGACCCCACGCAATTTTTTTCTTTGATTTTTAACTATATACACACTACTCATACTGTACACAATGAAGCCCTGCACGGATCTCACTGATCCGGCTGGACTTCATTGTGTTATGTCCGGCAGTGTTTTTCTAATCACTCCTGTAAATCACTGCCCGACGATACGAATCACATCAACATCGGAAAAATCGAAAATAGAAAACTCGGCAGCTTAGTAAATTACCGTAGATGGATTCAAAAAGTTGCAGTAAAATACGTCCGATAAAATTTAAGATCAAACTCCCTAAAAATCGGCACAAACACAAATATTAGTAAATATACCCCATGGAGTAGGGGGTACAAATTTGGAGGCATTGGCCCCTAGTTTTTCAGTTTGTCCATTAATATGGTAATGATATATTTGTTTGGTTGAAGTCCTTTCCGTTCCACACCATTATAGGAATGGAGGTGAAAGCCTGTGTGTTGTTCCTGATTGTGTGTGCTTCTCTAATTTTTAATCACTTTCTTGACACTGTCCTCTTCCTCTTGCCTATTCTCATAATGTGAAAAGTCATCAAGAAGGACTATGTTTGTAGCTAGCTATGATTCAGAGAACTTGGCAAGCTTTTTCCAGGGGGACCACCTGTCATTGAAATGATGGGTTTATTAAACTGTGCATGTCCTGTTTAAACCACATAAGGGTGGGTGAGAGGGCCAAAGACAATTCCATCTGGCACCTCTTTTTTTTTTCTTTGCATTGTGTGCTCTTTGGGGCCTAGTTTTTTAAACTCCCATCCTGTCTGCCACTGCAGTGCCACTCCTAGATGGGCCAGGTGTTTATGCTGCCCACTTGTGTCACTTAGCTTAGTCATCCAGCTAACTCGGTGCAACCCTTTGGCCTAAAAACAATATTGTGAGGTATGAGGCATTCAGAATAGACTGGAGATGAGTGGAAATTTATGTTATTGAGGTTAGTAATACCGTAGGATCAAAATGACCCCCAAATTCTGTGATTTTAGCTTCTTTTATTTATTTATTTTTGGAAATCATCCAGATCCAAAACCATAACCTGAAAGATTGGTTTTGGCAAAACCAATCTAGATCCAAAACACAAGCGGAGATCCAGATCCAAAACCAAAACACAAACCTCGAAAAGTGTCCGCTGTGCATCTCTAGTTATTTGTGCTCAAAAACTGCTCAACTGTTCATAAATATTAGTCTGGTTTGTGGCATAAACTATGAATATATGCTCCGCTTCCTCTTACCAAAAGTATACATAAATATAGCAGGTCATAATACTCCCATTTTTGCCCTTGAACGTCATTCTACTGAGCTTTGGAGAAATCACGTTTATGTTTCTTTCTCTTTGGGACGCAATGTATTTCTTGTAATTGAACCAGTGATGTGATTAAACCACTGTTGTTATGTTGCAAAACTGTGGGCCTAATACAGCATGGGTTGTAGATGTGTGAAAAACCGCATACAGTACCTACAACCCTTTATTCTGACATGCGGGGGGGGGGGGGGGCGCCCGGCACAGGGCAAATCTGCCCTGCATTTGGGTCCTGCCCACCTGCAAACATGCATGCGCATTGCAAGATGGTGATGCTCTCACATGTTTAGGGTTGCCCTCTGCCTCTGCAGCTTAGCTGCTAAGGCAGATGGTGGGCCACCATGTTTCGGGTTGCAACAACTGCGTGTGATGTTACGGAGCTGCCGCGGACCATCCCCCGTTGTCCAGACCGCGACCCCAATTCCACGGAAATGTCCCTAAAATGCCGGTGCGATGCCCCCTCCTGCGAATGCCTCTACCTGTCAATCAGGCAGAGGCATTCACACATGTGAGCAGTGCCGCAGCTAGACATTTTAGCGCTGTGTGCAAGAAACAGCATCAGCGCCCACCCATATATACAAAACAGGGTCAGTACGCGCTAAAAATATAGGGGCGTGGCTTCATAGGAAAGGGGCATGGCCACATAGCTCCCTTTTACACATTACGTCAGACAGAGCTCCCTTTTACACAGTACGGCAGGTATAGTCCCCTTTTACACATTACAGCAGTTAGAGACCCTTTTTACACAGTACGGCAGGCAGAGTCCCCCTTTTAACACATTATGGCAGGCAGAGTCCCCCTTTTTTACACATTAGGCAGGCAGAGTCCCCCTTTTTTACACATTAGGCAGGCAGAGTCCCCCTTTTTTACACATTAGGCAGGCAGAGTCCCCCTTTTTTACACATTACATTAGGCAGGCAGATTTCCCCTTTTTACACATTAGGCAGGCAAAGTCCGAGAGAGAGAGTGTGAGAGTGAGATAGAGTGTGTAAGTATTATACTTACCTGTGTCCAGCCGGCATGCTACTACTCTCCTCTTGTCATCTCTCCCAGCACATGGGCAGGGAGCAGAGGGGGAGCTGCAGCGCTGCCCGACTACCTATGTGAGAGGTAGCCGGGTAATGCAGCTGGGCAGCGACAGCAGAAGGACACGGGCCGGACCCCACAGTGCGGCGGCAAAGAGACCAGGTGGGTGTTGCCGATGGTCCTGCGCCTACAGCGCAACTATGCTGTGTGCCAGGCACCACTGACACACACCTAGTTACAGACCTGGGTAGGATGAATGATTCTAATAATGATATAAATGTAATATTTTTTTCAGGACCTTCGAGGCAGTGTGGTGAGAATCTGTAAATTCTTGGGGCAGGAGTTAGATGACGCACAGATTGACTCGGTTGTAGAACAGTCTGCTTTCAAAGCCATGAAGGAAAACAAGATGTCTAATTGGAGTCTTATGAACTCAGATTTTATGGATCACTCTAAAGGATCCATTTTACGCAAAGGTAAATTGGTCTCTTTCTTCCAAAATGTTAGGGTTCAATAAATATTTGCTAAATATCTGCACTATATATAGAAATCCAATTCTCTTATGTACAAAGGTAGCCATGCTCATCTTTGCTGCGATGCATCACTATGCAACACGGCTTGCTGCATGGAATGCCAGGATGGAGGAATTACCGGCTGGGAATAGTTGCAGCCTGGCACACCGTGCAACATGCCGCATCGCAGTAAGATGAGCATGGCTACATCTGTATACAAGAGAACAGGGATTTTCTTATATACATAAACAAATGTAATAACTAATCACTGAACAACAGTGGATGCTTACACAAACACAGTGAAGCAGATAAATGAGGAATACTGTATCTTATCTGTATATATTGGTAGGGGTGTGGTATATTTAATTTACATGCTCTGAATGTCCACATATTCATAACGATGACAATTAACATGTTGAAACTGACATAATGTCGAAATTGCCAGAATGTTGGCACTGTTAATGTAGACAGTTACAATGGGATTTAATATAATAATATAACCCTGAGTCTAGCCCTAACCACAACCGAACTCTAAAGGGGGGTACACACGGAGAGATCCGTGCTTAAAATCTAAGCAATCTTGCTAGATTGCTTAGATTTTAAGCACGGATCTGCCGTGTGTATGCCCTCCAGCGATAGCGATGCGCGGCCCCGCACATCGCTATCGCCGATGCTAGATTGAGCTGCATGCAGGCTCAATCTAGCGAGTCGCTCACTTCACCATTGTGTGAAGTTAGCGGCCCCCCGTCGGCTTTCCCCCTCGCTCAGCACATCGCGCTGTGCTGAGCGGGGAGAGAGATGTGTGCTGAGCGGTCTGTGTTAAGATCGCTCAGCACACATCTCTCCCGTGAGTACCCCCCTTAACACGAACTGTAATTGCAGCCTCAGGCGACCCCTAACCCAAATTTCAACTGAATGTTAACCCTATAATCCTGTGTCAACAGTCTCACTATCAACATACACAATGTTGAGAGTCTGACACATCGACATGCCAGTGGTAACATTCTGAATGATAGCATTCCCATTGTTGACTGTGTGACTGCATACTGATGGTAAATCATTACAATAAACTATATGTAATTTTTTTAATGTAGAATTTCACTAATCGGGTATGGTAAATAGCTATATACAGTATAAGAGAATGAACAATAGCATACAGTATTATCTTTCACAGAATAAATCTACTGAAAATTACTGTACATGGCAATAGATATTACCAATGAGTATGTTGCGCAAAAGTAATAAAATTCATATTTCATCAGTATAGAAGATGATCTTATACCAGAAATAACAATCAAAGGATGTTGAAATAATACATTCTGGGGGGTTCCGGATTCCTTCTAGAGGTGATAATTGATTCACATGATGCTAGGCTTGAGTATCCTTATCCTTCTAGCCTACTGGCTACCAACATCCGCAGGTCTATTACTGTACTTTCCATTTGAAAAGAGTACTGCTTCTTATTAACAAGAATCTGTCCCTATACATACTTGCCTACCCTCCCAGAATAGCAGAGAGGCATCCGAAAATTGGGTCACCCTCCCGGCCCCCCGGAAAGGTGGCCAAGTTTCCTATTTTCCCTGTCAGGCCCTCCGCACCTCCGCACCCCGCCTCGTCCGCCCACAGCAGAAACAGGCGGGTGGTCTGATGGAATCTGATGACGCGATTGAATCGCGTCATTGTAGCTCCACCCCCCGCTATACAGTGCCTATTTTCTTGGCACTGTATAGCAGGGAGCAGTGCCACGATGACGCAATCGTGATACCACGCCCCCCAGACTACCCACTTCCGAGTAATCATGCCTCCGGACAGCCCACATTGACTAACCATGCCCACGGACCACCCATCATGCCGCCAGCCATGCCCCCATGCGCCTACAATGCTGCCTGCTCCCGGAGGAGGGGGCAGAAAAGTAGGCAAGTATGGCCCTATAATGATATCAAAATACTGTACAACAAGGAGAGGATTGGAACATAAGTTTCACAAGGTAGCTTTATGTAGGGTTCCTAGGAAGTTTTAGAGTTGCAGACAAAGTTTTGTAAAAATTACGTTGCTGAAAACTTTTTCTTGCAGAAAAGATTACTCTATAGTTATACTCGATAAAGTAATATAAGCGCTCCCTATGTAATGTTGAAGCAGCTTCCAATATCAAAAGGAATTTATTCAAAATGGAGTAAAAATAACAGCACTAGTAAGAAAGTTTTATAAATATAAAAACAATTAAGTCTGACGTGACATAGTGTAGTTCAAAAGAGCAAGTTATGTACATTACAGTATGTATGTGGTTAGCAGTGACCATGTATAATGCATATAGATACAAAAAGGTTTACACACTTTTGGATTATGTAACTGATGATCTCCCCCCCCCCCCCCACCAGCACCACCACCTGCATGCGGTGTATGTCCAGCAGAATGGTGGTCATTCCGAGTTGATCGCTAGCTGCAGTTGTTCGCAGTGCAGTGATTAGGCTAAAAAACGGCTGTTCTGTGCATGCGTAGACGGCGCAATGCGCACACGCATTGTACGAGCACAACGAACAATGTAGCTTTGCACGGGGTCTAGCGAGGCATTTCAGTCGCACTGGTGGCAGCAGTGTGATTGACATGAAGTGGGCGTTTCTGAGTGTCAACTGACCGTTTTCAGGGAGTGTTTGGAAAAACTAAGGCGTGCCAGGAAAAACGCAGGCGTGGCTGGGCGAACGCTGGGCGGGTTTGTGACATTAAAACAGGAACTGAACAGTCTGAAGTGATCGCAAGCGCTGAGTAGGTTTTGAGCTACTCTGAAACTGCACAAAAAAACGTTGTAGACGCTCTGCAATCCATTTTTTAGCAGCCGTGCAAACGCTATGGGCGGCGGCATAGCGTTTGCACGGCTGCTAAAAACTGCTAGCGAGCGATCAACTCGGAATGACCACCAATGTTCCTAGCTTACCCTAAGCCTAAATATACACTGCATACAGGTGGGGAAGGGGTGTGGTAATAAATTACACAATCCAAAAGGGTGAACACGTTTTTTTTTTATGTGTACGTTCATTCTGACATATGGAGCTCCAGATCTACATATTATCGCTCTTTCTTGCAGGAATCTCTGGTGATTGGAAGTATTTGTTTACCGTAGCCCAGAGCGAGTCTTTTGACAAACTTTATCAGGAGAAGATGAAAGACATCAATACAACTTTTTATTGGGAGAAACTATAATCGAGTCATTCTAAATAAAATGTGTATTAACATTAAAACTGTTATATTTTAATCACACATCATATTGCATTGCAATCACATCGTACTGTAAGTATCTGCCTGATTAAAACAAATGTCTTAGCAATAGGTCTGAATACTGGGAGTTTGTTGTCTTAATAGCCAAGGCAAAGACCTCCAAACATCACATGACTCAAGGCGAGATGTACTAATTGCAAAAATGCGGGGAAACCTCCGTAAATGCCAGAAATACATATGGCTTGTTACATACTGTACCTTCTATCGGAGCAGGAGTCATGGGTGTAAATCACTTAAACTCTGAAGTAAATAAAGATACTGAAACATATAATTTTGCAGGGAAACTAGGGTGGCCAATCATGGGCCATTTTTTTTCAATCCCGGGTATCGGGATGGAAAAATGGTCAATCCTAGGATTCCCGTGATACCAAGGACTGCTTATTATCCTGTGTCCCCGCCACGCACATATAACTGACCACCATAGTACCTGGGAGGGAGGGTAGGTCCCTTCCTCCAGTTCGGTAAGGTCTGTGCCGTGGGTGCCTGCGCAGCGTGACCTCTGACTTCACGTCACACTGAGCAGAGGAAGCAGGTAGCCGGTGAGGTCCGTGTGACCTCTGGCAGTCGACTGGCTGCGCAGCGTGACCTCTGACTTTGCGTCATGTAGTACAGGGGAAGGAGGGAGCCAGGCAGCGTCTGAACCTCCTGAGGACGCCCAACGCTGCCCAGCTTTTTAAAAAAAAAAGGACCACCTGATCCCAAAATCCCCGGGATTGGAGCTTCCAATCCCGGGATTGAATACTGGACAATTTTTGGCCTAAATCCCGGGATTCCGCCGATCCCGATCCCCGTATTGGCCACCCTAAGAAAATCTGTTAACTATTTATTGAATGCAAATATGATTATTACTTTAATGATGTATTGTGTGGCTGATTTTTGGTCAACATTTCATTGCCACCAATCTACAATGCCCAAACACAACAAACAATGGGCTTTGCAGGCGGATACCACCAAGAGTGCACAAACACAACTATAAAACCACTATAAGCAACAAAAGATATATCCAATGTAACATTTGTACTGTCCAATTTTCCATCAGCCCAAGACCTTAATCTCCAATACAGAAAAACCTGCCACTGAAGTAACCGTGCCTGTTCTAAATGGGTGTGTTCCAAAATCCCGAGGCAAGATGCCGATATTCGACCCACATAATTTCCAAAATTACCAATACTGGTACTTCGTAAGCGAAGTCCCGACCATATGCATGAGCCATGAGCCAGGAAGTTTACTGGTAATTAATAAATAAATAATGTCTATCTTTACAAGGATATCTCTCAGATTACGCCCCCTAGTGTAACATGGCATGATTCTAGTTTCATTAAGTTTAAGTTCTGGATCCGATTTGACCATAGGCCATAATTTTTTAATTGTTATATTGACAAATTTACTCATGGGATCTATGTGGTGTCTTTTTCCTTACACTTCTGTACTAGCAGGTGTTCCCTATTTATTTATTTATTTTATTTTATTTATTTATTTATTTATTACCAGTTATTTATATAGCGCACACATATTCTGCAACACTTTGCAGAGAATATTTGCCCATTCACATCAGTCCCTGCCCCAGTGGAGCTTACAATCTATATTTCCTATCCAGGGGTGTATCTAGGGGTCTGAGCGCCCCTGGCAAAGTAAGGAACTGGTGCCCCCCACCTCGCCCACCCCCACCTCGCCCACCCAGAGACACAGAGGGGGGTGGGGGGTTACAGATAAGCTGAGGTCAGGGACACTGAGGGAGAATTACAGGGAGGGAGTGGGCAGGGACACTGAGGGAGAATTACAGGTAGGGTGCGGGTAGGGACAATGAGGTGGAGGGCTTACAGGAAGGCTGAGGTCAGGGACACTGAGGGGCAATTACAGGGAGGGAGTGGGCAGGGACACTGAGGGGGAATTACAGGAGTGTGCAGGAAGGGACACTGAGGGGCAATTACAGGGAGGGTGTGGGCAGGGACACTGAGGTTGAATTACAGGAGAGTGTGGGCAAGGACACTGAGGGGGAGTCACAGGAGGATGGAGGTCAGGGAAACTAAGGGGGAATTACAGGGAGGGTTTGGGTAGGGAAAATGAAAGGGAGGGGCTACAGGGAGGCTGAGGTCAAGGACACTGAGGGGCAATTACAGGGAGGGTGTGGGAAGGGGCACTGAGAGGGAATTACAGGAGTGTGCGTGCAGGGACACTGAGGGGGATGTCACAGGGAGGCTGAGGTCAGGAACACTGAGAGAGAATTACAGGGTGGTGCAGACGGGGACACTGAGGAGGAATTACAAGGAGGGTGCGGACAGGGAGACTGAGATGGAATTACGGGGAGGATACAGGCAGGGAGACTGAGGGGTAAATGCGAGGAGTGTGCAGGCAGAGACACTGAGGGGGAATTACGGTTAGGGTGCGGGTAGGGACACTGAGAGGGAATTAAGGGGAGGGTGCGGGCAGGGATACTAAGGGTGAATTATGGGTAGGGTGAGGGCAGGGACACTGAGAGGGAATTACAGGAGTGTATGGGCAGGGTCACTGAGGGGGCAGTTACAGGGATGGTGCGGGCAGGGACACTGAGGGGGAATTATAAGGAGGGTGCGGACAGGGACACCGAGGGGATATATGCACACATACATACAGTTAAAAACCCTCTCTAGATGTGATGGCACTACATGTCCCAGCAAATTCAGTTGACAAGGTGTGCTGGGACTTGTAGTCTCAACACAGCTGGACAGGCAGTCACTGGTCTAGATACCTCTCCATACATTGCTCTTTGTAAGCTGTGATCCAGACTGCCAGCATAGACCATGCAGTGCAGCTACGGTACCGCAGAAAATGTACAGGTATGCTCAGGCTGCACTGCTGACTGGTGCTGATTGTAGTGGCTTGTGTTTAGTGACAGACCACGTGGGACCAATGAGAAGGGGAGCGGATGAGGAAGAGGAGGTGCCTCGCCCCTCCCCATACATGGAAGTGCCCCGCTCCCCAGCTATATTCACCATCATTGTGACTGTAGTCACAGAGAGTGTCAGAGTGCAATATGCTTCTGAGAGACAGGCAGTGGATGAGCACTGCTAAGGGATGTACTCAGTGAGAACTACTATGTCATTCTACTCCCTGGCGCTGTAGTAGGCACTGCCAGGTGGTGCCCCCCCTTTGGCTGGCGCCCCTGGCAAGTGCCATCCTGGCCAATAGGAAGATACACCCCTGTTCCTATCACATGTACACACAGACACATTCACACTAGGGTCAATTTTTGTTGGAAACCAAATAATCTACCAGTATGTTTTTGAATTGTGGGAGGAAACCGGAGTACTCGGAGGAAACCCACACAAGTATGGGGAAAATATACAAACTCCACACAGTTAGAGCCATGGTGGGAAGCTAACCCATGACCTCAGTGCCGTGAGGCAGTAATGCTAACCATTACACCATCCATACTACCCTATTCATTTCAAGTACCTTTTGCATAGTGTTAAAAAGATCATTACGATCATAGCCACAGTCAATACATTTCTATAGCATAGTACCCATCTGGGCTTATGTCAGGACCGGATCAGATGTTATCCTTTTGATCAGGGCCGGTGTAAGGTTTCTCGACACCCTAGGCAAAACTTCAGCCTGCTGTTCCTCCCATAAAATCATTATTATCACATATTCTTTATAAGGCGTTACAAGTGTTTCGCAGAGCCGTACATACGGCACACACCAGAACAATACAGGGTACACAGAACTTAACATTACAGTAACTAAAAACAGTGCACAGGTAACAAATAGCACCACAAGTCTCTGTACACAATATTATTTTATATAGTAACAGGTTTTTTTTAAATAGCACAGCAAAATCTGTTACGCTTTACAATCGGAAACAACACTAATAAAACAAAACTGGGTAATAATAGAGGGGTAGGAAAGCTTTGCTTGCACGCTTACAATCTACAGCTGAGATACAAGGAAGCAGGGGAGCAATTGGAACAGCACGACGGGCAAGCAGCCACTGGAAGAGATGAATGATGAACTGACAACACCGTCTCCACGGATCCCATCAGAGCCCCCCAAACTCCGACATTACAGTCCAGGCCCCAAGGATATCCATGCTTGAGTCCAGATAGCTAAATCAAAGTGAGGTACAAAGTCACCTGTGCTCAAGCATGGCTACTAAGTCACCAGTGCTCAAGAATGGGCATCCCCAAACCCGGAGTGGATGGTGGATTATTTGAAATTCTGGCTCACATTAAAAAAGCCAGATCCAAACAAAAATACATTGAAAATGCCAGACCCATAAGCAAATTGAAAAAGCAAGATCCACATAAAGATACACTGAAAACGCCTGATCCACATACAGTAATACATTGAAAAAAGCCAGATCCTCATAAAAATATATTGAAAACGACAGATTCACACAAAACCACATTGAAAAAAAGCTAGATCCATATAAAAATAAATCTTAAAAAAGTAATTTCCACATAAAAATACTAGAGATGAGCGGGTTCGGTTTCTTTGAATCCGAACCCGCACGAACTTCACTTTTTTTTTCACGGGTCCGAGCGACTCGGATCTTCCCGCCTTGCTCGGTTAACCCGAGCGCGCCCGAACGTCATCATGACGCTGTCGGATTCTCGCGAGACTCGGATTCTATATAAGGAGCCGCGCGTCGCCGCCATTTTCACACGTGCATTGAGATTGATAGGGAGAGGACGTGGCTGGCGTCCTCTCCATTAGAATAGATTAGAAGAGAGAGAGAGAGAGAGAGATTGTGCAGACAGAGTTTACCACAGTGACCAGTGCAGTTGTTGTTAAGTTAACTTTTATTTAATATATCCGTTCTCTGCTATATCCGTTCTCTGCCTGAAAAAAACGATACACAGCAGTCACACAGTGTGACTCAGTCTGTGTGCACTCAGCTCAGCCCAGTGTGCTGCACATCAATGTATAAAAGCTTATAATAATTGTGGGGGAGACTGGGGAGCACTGCAGGTTGTTATAGCAGGAGCCAGGAGTACATAATATTATATTAATTTAAAATTAAACAGTGCACACTTTTGCTGCAGGAGTGCCACTGCCAGTGTGACTAGTGGTGACCAGTGCCTGACCACCAGTATAGTAGTATATTGTTGTATACTATCTCTTTATCAACCAGTCTATATTAGCAGCAGACACAGTACAGTGCGGTAGTTCACGGCTGTGGCTACCTCTGTGTCGGCAGTCGGCACTCGGCAGGCAGTCCGTCCATCCATAATTGTATAATTATATACCACCTAACCGTGGTATTTTTTTTTCTTTCTTTATACCGTCGTCATAGTCATACTAGTTGTTACGAGTATACTACTATCTCTTTATCAACCAGTGTACAGTGCGGTAGTTCACGGCTGTGGCTACCTCTGTGTCGGCAGTCGGCAGGCAGTCCGTCCATCCATAATTGTATTATTATAATATATACCACCTAACCGTGGTTTTTTTTTCCATTCTTTATACCGTCATAGTGTCATACTAGTTGTTACGAGTATACTACTATCTCTTTATCAACCAGTGTACAGTGCGGTAGTTCACGGCTGTGGCTACCTCTGTGTCGGCAGTCGGCAGGCAGTCCGTCCATCCATAATTGTATTATAATATATACCACCTAACCGTGGTTTTTTTTTCATTCTTTATACCGTCATAGTGTCATACTAGTTGTTACGAGTATACTACTATCTCTTTATCAACCAGTGTACAGTGCGGTAGTTCACGGCTGTGGCTACCTCTGTGTCGGCAGTCGGCAGGCAGTCCGTCCATCCATAATTGTATTATAATATATACCACCTAACCGTGGTTTTTTTTTCATTCTTTATACCGTCATAGTCAGTCATACTAGTTGTTACGAGTATACTACTATCTCTTTATCAACCAGTGTACAGTGCGGTAGTTCACGGCTGTGGCTACCTCTGTGTCGGCACTCGGCAGGCAGTCCGTCCATCCATAATTGTATTATAATATATACCACCTAACCGTGGTTTTTTTTTCATTCTTTATACCGTCATAGTCAGTCATACTAGTTGTTACGAGTATACTACTATCTCTTTATCAACCAGTGTACAGTGCGGTAGTTCACGGCTGTGGCTACCTCTGTGTCGGCACTCGGCAGGCAGTCCGTCCATCCATAATTGTATTATAATATATACCACCTAACCGTGGTTTTTTTTTCATTCTTTATACCGTCATAGTCAGTCATACTAGTTGTTACGAGTATACTACTATCTCTTTATCAACCAGTGTACAGTGCGGTAGTTCACGGCTGTGGCTACCTCTGTGTCGGCACTCGGCAGCCCGTCCATAATTGTATATACCAGTGACCTAACCGTGGTTTTTTTTTCTTTCTTTATACATACATACTAGTTACGAGTATACTATCTCTTTATCAACCAGTCTATATATTAGCAGCAGACACAGTACAGTGCGGTAGTTCACGGCTGTGGCTACCTCTGTGTCGGCACTCGGCAGCCCGTCCATAATTGTATATACCACCTAACCGTGGTTTTTTTTTCTTTCTTTATACATACATACTAGTTACGAGTATACTATCTCTTTATCAACCAGTCTATATATTAGCAGCAGACACAGTACAGTGCGGTAGTTCACGGCTGTGGCTACCTCTGTGTCGGCACTCGGCAGCCCGTCCATAATTGTATATACCAGTGACCTAACCGTGGTTTTTTTTTCTTTCTTTATACATACATACTAGTTACGAGTATACTATCTCTTTATCAACCAGTCTATATATTAGCAGCAGACACAGTACAGTGCGGTAGTTCACGGCTGTGGCTACCTCTGTGTCGGCACTCGGCAGCCCGTCCATAATTGTATATACCAGTGACCTAACCGTGGTTTTTTTTTTCTTTCTTTATACATACATACTAGTTACGAGTATACTATCTCTTTATCAACCAGTCTATATATTAGCAGCAGACACAGTACAGTGCGGTAGTTCACGGCTGTGGCTACCTCTGTGTCGGCACTCGGCAGCCCGTCCATAATTGTATATACCACCTAACCGTGGTTTTTTTTTCTTTCTTTATACATACATACTAGTTACGAGTATACTATCTCTTTATCAACCAGTCTATATATTAGCAGCAGACACAGTACAGTGCGGTAGTTCACGGCTGTGGCTACCTCTGTGTCGGCACTCGGCAGCCCGTCCATAATTGTATACTAGTATCCAATCCATCCATCTCCATTGTTTACCTGAGGTGCCTTTTAGTTGTGCCTATTAAAATATGGAGAACAAAAATGCCACTCCTAGATGGGCCCGGTGTTTGTGTCGGCCACTAGGGTCGCTAATCTTACTCACACAGCTACCTCATTGCGCCTCTTTTTTTCTTTGCGTCATGTGCTGTTTGGGGAGGGTTTTTTGGAAGGGACATCCTGCGTGACACTGCAGTGCCACTCCTAGATGGGCCCGGTGTTTGTGTCGGCCACTAGGGTCGCTTATCTTACTCACACAGCGACCTCGGTGCAAATTTTAGGACTAAAAATAATATTGTGAGGTGTGAGGTATTCAGAATAGACTGAAAATGAGTGTAAATTATGGTTTTTGAGGTTAATAATACTTTGGGATCAAAATGACCCCCAAATTCTATGATTTAAGCTGTTTTTTAGTGTTTTTGGAAAAAAACACCCGAATCCAAAACACACCCGAATCCGACAAAAATAATTCGGTGAGGTTTTGCCAAAACGCGTTCGAACCCAAAACACGGCCGCGGAACCGAACCCAAAACCAAAACACAAAACCCGAAAAATTTCAGGCGCTCATCTCTAAAAAATACACCAAAAATGTCTGATCCACATAAAGTCATGAAAAAAGCCAGATCCACGTTGCCAGATCCACACAATAGACCAAAACAAAGTCATATCCACCAAAACCATATAAAAAGCCAGATCCACATAAAAATACACAGAAAAGAGTTACATCCACAAAAATACACTGAAAAAATCCAGATCAACAGAAAAGGGTGGTCTTCAGTTTGCCGGCGGCCGGGCTTCCAACGACCAGCATACCGGCGCCGGAATCCCGACCGCCGGCATACCGACAGCTTTTCTCCTTTTTGGGGGTCCACGACCCCCCTGGAGGGAGAATAGATAGCGTGCGTAGCGCGCCACTGTGCCTGCAAGGGGCTCATTTGCGCTTGACCAGCTGTCGGTATGCCGGCGGTCGGGATTCCGGCACCGGTATGCTGGACGCCGGGAGCCTGACCGCCGGCATAACATACCACACCCAACAGAAAATACTAGTGATGTGCACCGGAAATTTTTCGGGTTTTGTGTTTTGGTTTTGGATTCGGTTCCGCGGCCGTGTTTTTGATTCGGACGCGTTTTGGCAAAACCTCCCTGAAAATGTTTTGTCGAATTCGGGTGTGTTTTGGATTCGGGTGTTTTTTTTACAAAAAACCCTCAAAAACAGCTTAAATCATAGAATTTGGGGGTCGTTTTGATCCCATAGTATTATTAACCTCAATAACCATAATTTCCATTCATTTCCAGTCTATTCTGAACACCTCACACCTCACAATATTATTTTTAGTCCTAAAATTTGCACCGAGGTCGCTGGATGACTAAGCTAAGCGACCCAAGTGGCCGACACAAACACCTGGCCCATCTAGGAGTGGTACTGCAGTGTCAGACAGGATGGCACTTCAAAAAATAGTCCCCAAACAGCACATGATGCAAAGAAAAAAAGATGTGCACCAAGGTCGCTGGATGGCTAAGCTAAGCGACCCAAGTGGCTGACACAAACACCTGGCCCATCTAGGAGTGGCACTGCAGTGTCAGACAGGATGGCACTTCAAAAATAGTCCCCAAACAGCACATTATGCAAAGAAAAAAAAGAGGTGCAATGAGGTAGCTGTGTGACTAAGCTAAGCAACACAAGTGGCCGACACAAACACCTGGCCCATCTAGGAGTGGCACTGCAGTTTTCTAGCGAGAGGATGAGTGCTTCCATTCTCATGTGAATCTGAACCACTAGCCATGAACATAGGCCAGGGCCTCAGCCGTTCCTTGCCACTCCGTGTCGTAAATGGCATATTGGCAAGTTTACGCTTCTCATCAGACGCTTTTAATTTTTATTTTTGGGTAATTTTACTGAACTTTTGTAGTATACTTGATGACACAGAGGTAGGTAGAGCAGTGGACTACTGTACCGTACTACTATATATTATATACTGGTGGTCAGCAAAATTATGCTCTGTCCTCCTACTATATATATACTGCGCAAAACTTAAATGCACCACAGGTATGGATGGATAGTATACTTGACGACACACAGGTAGGTAGAGCAGTGGACTACTGTACCGTACTGCTATATATTATTTACTGGTGGTTAGCAAAATTATGCACTGTCCTCCTACTATATATATACTGCGCAAAACTTAAATGCACCACAGGTATGGATGGATAGTATACCTGACGACACAGAGGTAGGTAGAGCAGTGGACTACTGTACCGTACTGATATAATACTGGTGGTCACTGGTCAGCAAAATTCTGCACTGTGTTCCTACTATATACTACAATGCAGCACAGATAGTCAGATATGGAGCGTTTTTCAGGCAGAAAACGTAGATATTTTCAGCACACTGAGCACAGATATTTGCAGCACACTGAACACAACTGAGAGAACGCTGCACACGTCCTCTCCCTATCATCTCCAATGCACGAGTGAAAATGGCGGCGACGTGCGGCTCCTTATATAGAATATGAATCTTGCGAGAATCCGACAGCGGGATGATGACGTTCGGGCGCGCTCGGGTTAACCGAGCAAGGTGGGAGGATCTGAGTCTGCCTCGGGACCGTGTAAAATGGGTGAAGTTCGGGGGGGGTTCGGATTCCGAGGGACCGAACCCGCTCATCACTAGAAAATACACAAACAAAAAAACAGATCCACACAAAACCACACCATAAATGCCAGATGCACATAGAAATATATCTAAAAGGCAATGTGGCAACAGGCTCGTGGACAGATGGGGCATCCGTGGGGCGATGGACTGCGACGGGGGTACTGAGGTCAGGGGGCGATGAACTGTGACCAGTGGCAGATGCATAGGGCAACTGGCAGCAACCTGTGGACAGATATTGTGAGCAGTGGCAGAAGGTGTGTGGGTACAGGCTGCGGCCGTGAGGCAGAGGTCCCCGGGGATAGAGGTGAGCACATTCCTGATCATGGGTGTCGGGCTGAAACTGTAAGGCAGAGGCTTTGGGCTGATGAGCCCTGACTGGGGAGGCAAAGGATGTGGGGTGATGGACTGTGACTGGCTGTGACCAGGGGACAGAGGAACTGGCGGATGCTGACTGGGAGCCAGGGACATAGGACACAAGTGGGGAGAGGAAGGGCGGGGAAAAAAATACTACAAAAATGCCAATTTAACCCCTCCCACAGATCATAAACACACTCACCCCTGGGGTCGGTACACGGCGACAAACACAGAGGGTGCACAGTGTGTCCCACAAGGGGGGGGGGATAGGGGGCACAGGGCCACAAAAGCAGCAGACACAAGGTGTCACACACACAGGGGCAGGGAGGCACAGGGGGTAACACACCATGGTCAAGGGGAGTAGGGGGGGGCACACACACAGAGGCAAAGGGTACAGGGGCCGCACATGGGGAGGTGGGGCAGGAGGGCACAGGGCTCTCCAGTCACTCACCACGCCATGTCCAGTCAACTTTGGAGTGAGCTACAGTTGCATTTGAATGTCAACATGGCAGTCCTGTGGATCCAGACACAGCCCCTGAAGAGGAGGCCGGTAGCAGGAGGATCCGAGCTCCAGTGACTATGCAGCCCCATTGTAACTGTCACAGGACAGAGTAATCGGAGGAGTCGACGACCTGTGTCTGGGAGGCTGCTGCAGGAGGGATGGTGCCGAGACCACTGGGGAGTAGGGTGGCTCAGTGCTCTGGCACCGACCACCTTGACGTGACTAGATACCCTCCCGATGCATAACCCAGTGCTGAAGCCGCGCCTCCACCCCCCTGCCTCATGCCGTGAACATCTCAGCTTTGCTTGCATACTGCCATCAGGCTACCTCCCACTTGCCTGCACCTCTTGCCACCTGCCTGTCGCCCCTCCCCATTAGATTGTTAGCTCTTCAGAGCAGGGCCCTCTTTCCTCTTGTTATCTAAGCCCTCGTCTCAACACATTTCACTCACAGCTCTCCCCTACTCAACGACCATCTTTATGCTGCTAGTAAAGGCTCACCTCCATCTATGGCCACCAGCCTCTAGTAGTACGATGATCACTCCCTCGATACTTACATCTTAGCTGTATTATGTCTTGAGAATGTGTGGTGCTCTTTTGCCTGTACTCTATTTCTGTTATTTATTTACTGTAATGCAATGTTTTGTCCCCTGTACTGTCCTTTGTACGGCGCTGCGAAACACATGTGGCGCCTTATAAATAAAATGTAATAATAATAATAATAATACAGAGCATGCGGGGGTGAAAGCATGTTTGGCAGAAGCAGGCATGTGTGACTAAGGGGGTCCGTAGATTAAGATGTGCCTGTGCGCAGCTTTGCAGACTGCAGAACAGGAGGGAGGACTGAAGAAGGAGGCGGGAAGAGAGGACATCGCGCATCGCCTTCAGGGGAGGACGGGCCAGTGTGGCAGGGGGATGAAATCCAGAGGGGCTCCCGTCTGACCACTCACCACTGTATTTCTATCCCTGGGGAACAGATCCAGTATAGAGAAGCATGGTAGGGAAGTGGAGTATTCGTGCTCCCCCTACTCCTCTCCAGACGGACCGCCTCCTTCTTTTTCTTTAGGACCTGTGACCTTCTATAACTGTAATGAGTCAGTGTGACTCTAGTTCCGCTGATGCCAGGGGGCAGCTGCGGGCTGCCCCTTCAGATCCCCCGCCCATAGGCAGCTGCCTAAACCTGCCTAATGGTAAAGCCGACCCTGCTTTTGAGCCTTAAAAACTGGGAGTAAGGCAACTCTTTTATCAATGGGCGGCCGTGACAACTATCATATTTCAGATAATAGATCAGAAGGATTTTATCGATGCAGTTCCTGTATTGGCTGTAGGAATATTAAGGGGTTCGGCACTTCCAAATGTGATAAGTTGAATATTAATGGTCATGAACATAAAATGAAAGAATTCATCACATGCAATAGAGCTAACGTGATCTATGCAATAGAATGCACATTTAACAAATTTTATATCAATCTCACCACAAGACCATTAAAAGGTACAAATAGGAGATCACTGTACGAATATTAAAAAAAAGGTCTTGAGACTCATGCATTATAATCTCATTTAAAAAAAAATCATAATTGCTCACTACATGAGGTAAAAAAAAAATGTATGGATTGAAACTAGTAAAGAATACAGAAAGAGCTAAAGATATCCTGAGTTCCCTAGCAAAATGAATTTGATTTTCAACTATAAAACATTAATGCCTATAGGATTAAACAGCGATTTTGAGTTACAGTGGTGTTTGTAACACTTAAGGTTTAGGAACTATGCATGTCTGTTTTAGCACATAGGACTCTTTTAGAAATGGAAGTATTATACGAATGTATGTATATTTTTATATGTATTGTCAGCATGGTTGAACCCTTATAAAATCCTTTTGAGGGATGATTGAACATGGTTTTATATATTTTTGTCCGTTAATTTAAATGAAGCATAAGTCACTTTAAGACAATTCAATTTTAATGGATTCATTTTATGTTGGCATGTACTGTGCTTTTTATGCGTAACTGATTCTGCTAAATGCCCCTTTTTTTCTTTTGCACTTGTGTAAAAGAAATGAATTAATACATAAGGTATGCGGAGATTATGAGGGAAGCGGGTATCCATGACAACACCCTTACTGGAAGGACCGGCTCCACCATCTTGATTGTGGTTGGCGGGATGAGATTGGAGGATGCACAAAATAGAACAGCCACATCCAGTATGGAGAGTAACTAAGCGGGAGGAATATTACTGTGAGGCGCTCGATGACAACTTCCGGTGAATAGAGCAGATATGCGCCAATCACCATCTTGAACAGAAGACATCTTGAGAGACATCTTGGGAGAGGACGGAGATAATGTATAACCGAAACGCTGAATTATGCATAAGGATGTTTATGTATAATAAGGATTGTTTTATCTTATCATGCAATTAAGGAAACAAACCAGATTACATGGAGCAATTATTAAGGGTATATATTGCACACTTTACAGGCTACCCTCTACACCTTGATAAAGATCCCTAGAGGATTGAAACGCATAGGTAGGGGAGTCGATGCCACAGGAGGGGACGCTAACCGGTAATGAGAGGAATTTGAAATGAAAAACGGGTCTCTGTTTTTTCTAACTGCCACCATCCGTTTGCAATCTCCAACCCGGGTATTCATTCATATCTTTGTCTGTATGTGCTGGATGAATTAAAGTGTTTTTCTTTTTTTTTATACAAAAGCTACTCCCATTTCGCATTTGGAGAGGAATGCTACCGAAAAGGAAGGACTAAAGGGAGAATATGGGAACACAGAGCTTATGAAGTTGAAAAACCAAACTGCCACGCTATTTTACAAGTCCATGTTTGTGAGTGACCTGTAAAGGGGTATTCCCCAAATCTATTGTTTGTGGTGAAGTGTGAATACACGATATGAGTGATTTTTTGTGTACACATAAGTTTATATTTGTGAGTGTTCTGCTGGGGGAGCATCCCTATAACTATTCCATTCGGGTGAAAGTTAACACACTCTCTTATTGGGGTGATGTTAAGCTGTTCTAAATCTGCACTTGTGTGAGTGTTTGGATTAAGGGGTAAGCCCATCACATTCTTTGGCCATCTATTTAAAGTGGATTTGTAATAAAAAAATTGTGGTTGCAGTGTGCATTTACCCAAACGGTATAACATAAGGATTTTCCTCTTTGTATTTTCTTTTATTTACATGTTAAGATTGAGAAAGTGATACTGGACACATTTGACATCAAGAACACTCAAAACCAGGGGATTACAAATTTGCTTTTTCATGCATTACTTCTTCACCATTTTTGTAAGCGCCTATATAAGTCTTGGATAATCTACTCTTCAATAGAAGGCCATTTACCTAATTACACCAATGTACATCTCTCCACTTATCTCAAAATATCTCCTAACCCAACAACTCTGCTTTTCACAAGATCTACATCTCAACATCAACACGCAGTATTTGCTCCCATTCATTATTGCAGGACTTTCTTCGGGCTGCGTGCTATGCAAAGAAAAATATATTGGGGGTAATTCCAAGTTGATCGCAGCTGGAAATTTTTTAGCAGTTGGGCAAAACCATGTGCACTGCAGGTGGGGCAGATATAACATGTGCAGAGAGAGTTAGATTTGGGTGGGTTATTTTATTTCTGTGCAGGGTAAATACTGGCTGCTTTATTTTTACACTGCAAATTAGAGTGCAGATTGAACACACCACACCCAAATCTAACTCTCTCTGCACATGTTAAATCTGCCTCCCCTGCAGTGCACATGGTTTTGCCCAACTGCTAAAAAATTTCTTGCTGCGATCAACTTGGAATTACCCCCATTGTATTAATTGCTTAATACAGGTTCTGGTGCTATGACTGTGCTGGTTCTCTAAGCTGCTGTAGAGTGAGAGATAGTCAATCTCTCATATGACTGAAGGTTACATGTGAAAAAACAGCGGTAAGAATGAATCTAAAAACAGGTATTTTCATAAAATGAATCACATTGATTTAATAATACTAAAACATATAAAGAGAATAATCACAAATAAAACCATAAATATTAGAGCCTCTATAGCCAGTCTCTGACCACCGACAAATGATGTGTGTAAGCACACCCAATAGTGTTAATGTCCCTGTGACCGGTCACAATATCAACAGGATCCTTACTTTAAGATATGCAGATGCGTCCAATCTTGTAGGTATAATTACCAGGTATTTCGTGGATTGGCCGGGTATCCCACCTAGCGAGGGTCCAGAGGTTGTCTCCGTTCTGACGCAGATGTTTGGTGGTTCTCCCTGTATTAATTTTCCACGTCCATAAGTTGGAAATGTCCAAGATGACAGTGACTGCAGAAGTGTCCTGAAGGTGGCTTTAAGGTGTCAGGTTCAAAGGCTGGTCCCCTTACGCATTTCGCTGGCATTTGCCATCTTTATCAAAGGTCATGATAAAGCTGCCAAATGCCAGCGAAATGCGTAAGGGGACCAGCCTTTGAACCTGACACCTTAAAGCCACCTTCACCCACCCTTATGTTGTATAAACAGGACATGCACACTTTAACAAACCAATAATTTCAGCACCAGGGCCTGCTACACGACTGTGGCTGAAATGATTGGTTCATTTGGCCCCCCACAAAACAAGCTGGCAATTAATCTGTCCCTGCACAAACTGGCTCTACAGAGGCAAGATGTCGTCCTCAACCTCATTGACCGATTCCTCACCCCCTTCAGTGTTATGTACTTCCTCATCAGGCAAGATCTAGATCTATGGAAGAGATGTCATGATGTCTCTCCCATAGCACCGCATAGACACTAGAGGTCAATTATGACCTCTAGCGTTTATGTGCCGCTCCCACAATACAGTTCGGTTCACGATGACTTCATCGCGCCCCGCACAGCACCGGGAATCTACACAGCACTGGGCAACACCAGTAGCGGCTTTTGCCAGACGGTGGCGGCGCCCTCCGGAATGCGGCGCCCTGGGCAAAAATCCTGCATGCTCCGTAGCAAGATCCGCTACTGATCTTCATCCGCACAGAGTATTAATTCGTCCCCGCTGGAATCCACCACCACAGGTCCCTCTGTACTTTCTGGAGGCTGGTCTTCCCGGAAGACTTGATAATTCATTTTGATGAACATCATATTCTCCACATTGTGTGGAAGTAACCTCCTACGCTTATCGCTGACAAGGTTACCGGCTGCACTAAACACTCTTTCGGAGTACTCACTGGAGGGGGGGGGGCAACTTTGGTAAAATAAACCAGTTTGTGCAAGGGCATCCAAATTGCCTTTTTTTCCTGCCAGTATACATACCAACTGTCTGACATGCCTACTTGGATGCTGTCACTCGTATAATCCTCCACCATTCTTTCAATGGTGACAGAATCATATGCAGTGACAGTAGACATGTCAGAAATTTTTGGCAGGTCTTTCAGTCCGGACCAGACTTCCAAAGTTGGTCCTGTCTGCCCTGCCTAACCGCCAATTGCGGGAGAAAACGAAGAAGGAGCTGTTGCCGTGTCACATTCCGCTTCAACTGACAGTGTTTTCACCAGCAGATCTTTGCACCTCTGCAGGCTTGTGTCCACCAGAAAGAGAGACACCACGTAAGCTTTTAACCTAGGATCGAGCACGGTAGCCAAAATGTAGTGCTCTGATTTCAACAGATTGACCACCCTCGGATCCTGGCAAAGTGAATGAAGGGCTTCATCCACAAGTCCCACATACTGAGCGGAATCGCTCCGTGTTAGCTCCTCCTTCACTTTCTCCAGCTGTTTCTGCAAAAGCGGGGAATGACCTGACTCAAGCTGGCAAGTTCGAAGGGTTGGAGAACCTTGCACAACATGGAAATCATTCTCCACTGCACTTGAGTCAAGTGCATACCCCCTCCTTTGCCTATGTCATAGGTGGATATATAGGCTTGAATGGCCTTTTGCTGCTCCTCCATCCTCTGAAGCATATGAAGGGTTGAGTTCTACCGTGTTACAAGCTCTTGCTTCAGGTGATGGCAGGGCAGGATCAAGAGTGTTTGCTGGCGCTCCAGTCTTCGGCACGCAGTCACTGTATGGCGAAAGTGTCCCAAAATATTTTGAGCCACTGAAAGCATCTCCTGCACAGCCCTGTCGTTTCTCTAAAAATGCTGCACCACCAAATTTATTGTGTGAGCAAAACATGGGACAGGCTGGAATTTGCCCTGATTTAATGACACTTCCACTCCGTGTCGTAAATGGCATATTGGCAAGTTTGCGCTTCTCCTCAGATGATTTCAATTTATTTTTTTCTGTTCATTTTACTGAACTTTGGCTTTTTGGATTTTACATGCCCTCTACTATGACATTGGGCATCGGCCTTGGCAGACGACGTTGATTTCATCATCTATATCATGACTAATGGCAGCAGATTCAGCACTAGGAGGAAGTGGTTCTTGATCTCTCCCTATTTTATCCTCCAAATTTTTGTTCTCCATTATTTTTCTGGAGTTACAGTATGTAACAATATGCATCACAGGAGAGCGTACCCCTAAACCACGCGCACACAGCAAACCCTGTAAAAACTATTTGGATAATAACCCTTTTATTTGGCGTTATTATAATAATATGCAGAACAGGAGAGTGTACCCCTAAACCACACACATACACGGCAAAGCCTGTAAAAATTATTTGGATAATAACCCTTTTATTTGGAGTTATTATAATAATATGCAGCACAGGAGAGCGTACCCCTACACCACACAGGGCAAACCCTGTAAAAATTATTTGGATAATAACCTTTTTATTTGGAGTTATTATAATAATATTTATTTATTATTTATTTATTACCAGCTATTTATAGAGTGCACATATATTCCGCAGCACTTTACATAGAAAATGTTGGCCATTCACATCAGTTCCTGCTCCAGTTGAGCTTACAATCTATATTCCTTACCACATGTACACGCATACACATTCACACTAGGGTTAATTTTTTGTTGGAATCCAATTAAAATACCAGTATATTTTTGGATTTTGGGAGGAAACCGGAGTACTCGGAGGAATCCCATGCAAGTACGGTGAAAATATATAATATGTAGCACAGGAGAATGTACCCCTACACCACACAGGGCAAACCCTGTAAAAATGAATTGGATAATAACCCTTTTATTTGGAGTTATTATAATAATATGCAGCACAGGAGAGCGAACCCCCTAAACCACACACACACGGCAAACCCTTTAAAAATTATTTGGATAATAACACTTTTATTTGGAGTTATTAGAAAAATATGCAGCACAGGAGAGCGTACCCTTACACCACACAGGGCAAACCCTGTAAAAAATATTTGGATAATAACACTTTCAATTGGAGTTAATATAATAATATGCAGCACAGGAGAGCGTACCCCTACACCACATAGGGCAAACCCTGTAAAAATTATTTGGATAATAACACTTTTATTTGGAGTTATTATAATAATTTGCAGCATAGGAGACGGTACCCCTAAACCACACACACACGGCAAAGACTGTAAAAATTATTTGGATAATAACCCTTTTATTTGGAGATATTATAATAATATGCAGCACAGGAGAGTGTACCCCTACACCACATAGGGCAATCCCTGTAAAAAAGTGGATAATAAACTTTTTATTTGGCGTCATTATAATAATATGCAGCACAGGAGAGCACACCCCCTACACCACACAGGGCAAACACAGTAAAAATGATCTGGATAATAACCCTTTTATTTGGAGTTATTATAATAATATGCAGCACAGGAGAGCGTACCCCTACACCATACAGGGCAAACCCTGTAAAAATTATTTGGCTTAACTTTTAATAACCCCTTTATTTGGAGTAAATAATATAGAGCACAGGACAGCACCACTGGACTTATACAGCAGTATCACTGGGGTTATACAGCAGTAGAGCAGGACTAATATGGCAGTACCCCTGGACTTATATGGCAGTATCACTGGACTTATACGGCAGTACCGCTGGACTTATATGGCAGTGCAGCTGGACTTATACGGCAGTACCGCTGGACTTATACGGCAGTACCGCTGGACTTATACGGCAGTACCGCTGGAATTATAAGGAAGCACCGCTGGACTGGACTTATACGGAAGCACCACTGGATTGGACTTATACAGTAGCACCACTGGACTTATGGCAGAACAGGACACCACCAATGGACTTATGGCAGCACAGGACACCACCACTGGAGTGAATGAACTAATGCAGCACAAGACAACACCACTGGAATCATGCAGCACAAGACAGCACCACTGGACTGGACTTATACGGCAGCACTGGACTTATGGCAGCACAGGACACCACCATTGTGACTGGACTGATGCAGCACAAGACACCACCACTGGAATGATACAGGTCGACACCCCATGCGCCACACCACTTTCCTGCACAGACACGTCCTTTCGCTACACTCTCCAGGACTGGAGTGAAGATGCGGGTCAGGAGGTGCAAAATAGACAAAGTCCGTATCTTGTGAGAATCCGATAGCGGGATGATAAAGTTTTGCTATATTCTGGTTTCCGAGTCTGGCGGAAAGTCCCGAGCCGGATCTGGACTCGGAGTGTGAAGTTTGGTGGGGTTAGGTTCTCAGGGAACCGAACCCGCTCATCTCTAAGTTCAACAAATCCACAACAAACCTTCTTCCCTCTCACCAGGAATGAGCAGAATTGGATATCACTTAACCAGATGGAAACAGGTAAGTCCACATTCATAGAGAGCTCCCCTTTACCACCAATGCATTTCTGACCACAGGGTCCTTCCCCAGGGTGTGAAGGAGATCACTCCAAACAAGATATGCAGCATATACCCACTCACGGGATCACATGTCCAGAAGTGGGCGGCACAATATAACAATGGAATAAGGTAAAACATGGTAAGTACCAAATGCATAAAACATCACCACAAATGCTACAGGCAAATACAATTTAGAAAAAAGCTCATGATATACATGTCCCACATATCAACTTGCTAAAATTAAGCACAGAAGTGTTTTATTTGTATTAAGCTTTGTGAATCCCAGAACGTCTTATTTTGTAAAGGTGGGTACAAATTAGAGATGTGCGGCTGGCACTTTTCATGTTTTGTATTTTGGTTTTGGTTTTAATTCCACTTTTGTGTTTTGGTTTTAGCTTTGGTTTTACCAAAACCACACTTTTGTGTTTTGGTTTTGGATCTGGATGATTTTTGAAAAAAACATAAAAACAGCTAAAATCACAGAATTTGGGGGTAATTTTGCTCCTACGGTATTATTAACCTCAATAACATTAATTTCCACTAATTTCCAGTCTATTCTGAACACCTCACAATATTGTTTTTAGGCCTAAAAGTTGCACCGATGTGGCTGTATGACTAAGCTAAGCGACAAAAGTGTGCGGCACAAACACCTGGCCCATCTAGGAGTGGCACTGCAGTTGCAGACAAGATGGCACTATTCAAAGACTAGTCCCCAAACAGCACATGATGCAAAGAAGAAAAATAGGTGCAATTAGGTAGCTGGATGGCCAAGCTAAGCGACACAAGTGTGAGGCACAAACACCTGGCCCATCTAGGAGTGGCACTGCAATGAAAGACAGGATGGCAGATTTAAAAAATAGGCCACAAACAGCACATGATGCAAAGAAGAAAAAGAGGTGCAATGAGGTAGCTGTATGACTAAGCTAAGCGACACAAGTGTGCGGCACAAACACCTGGCCCATCTAGGAGTGGCACTGCAGTGGCAGACAGGATGGCAGATTTAAAAAATAGGCCCCAAACAGCACATGATGCAAAGAAGAAAAAGGGTTGCAATAAGGTAGCTGGATGGCCAAGCTAAGCGACACAAGTGTGCGGCACAAACACCTGGCCCATCTAGGAGTGGCATTGCAGTTACAGACAGGATGGCACTTAAAAAAACTAGTCCCCAAACAGCACATGATGCAAAGAAGAAAAAGAGGTGCAAGATGGAATTGTCCTTGGGCCCTCCCACTCACCCTTATGTTGTATAACTTTAACAAACCAATCATTTCAGCGACAGGGTCTGCCGCACGACTGTGGCTGAAATGACTAGTTTATTTGGGCCCCCACCAAAAAAGAAGCAATCAATCTCTCCTTGCACAAACTGGCTCTACAGAGGCAAGATGTCGACCTCATCCTCCGATTCCTCACTCCTTTCACTGTGTACATCCTCCTCCTCACAGAGTATTAATTCGTCCCCACTGGAATCCACCATCACAGGTCCCTGTGTACGTTCTGGAGGCAATTGCTGGTAAAGGTCTTCCCAGAGGAATTTATAATTCATTTTGATGAACATCATCTTCTCCACATTTAGTGGTAGTAATCTTCTACGCCGATCGCTGACAAGGTTACCGGCTGCACTAAACACTCTTTCGGAGTACACACTGGAGGGGGGTCAACTTAGGTAACATAAAGCTAGTTTGTGCAAGGGCATTCAAATTGCCTCTTTTTCCTGCCAGTATACATATGGACTGTCTGACATGCCTACTTGGATGTTGTCAATCATATAATCCTCCATCATTCTTTCAATGGTGACAGAATCATATGCAGTGACAGTAGACATGTCAGTAATCGTTGGCAGGTCCTTTAGTCCGGACCAGATGTCAGCTTTCGCTCCTGACTGCCCTGCATCATCACCAGCGGGTGGGCAAGGAAATCTCATCCTTTTCCGTGCAGCCCCAGTGGCGGGAGAAATTGAAGGACAAACTGTTGATGGGTCACGTTCCACTTGAGTTGACAATTTACTAACCAGCCGGTCTTTGCACCTCTGCACACTTGTGTCTGCTGGAAAGAGAGATACAACGTAGGCTTTAAACCTAGGATCGAGCACGGTGGCGAAAGTGTAGTGCTCTGATTTCAACAGATTGACCACCCTTGAATCATGGCAAAGCAAATGAAGGGTTCCATCCACAAGTCCCACATACTTTGCGGAATCGCTCCGTCTTAGCTCCTCCTTCAATTTCTCCAGCTGCTTCTGCAACAGCCTGATGAGGGGAATAACCTGACTGAAGCTGGCAGTGTCTGAACTAACTTCACATGTGGCAAGTTCGAAGGGTTGGAGAACCTTGCACAAGACGGAAATCATTCTCCACTGCGCTTGAGTGAGGTGCATTACCCCTCCTTTGCCTATATCGTAGGTGTGTCAGGAATCGGCGGTCAGCTGCATCTCACCTACCAGCGCGCTGGTGTGCAGGTCTCCGGAGGTCATGGCCCCAGTCGCGGCTGCATGGATGCGCTGATCGCGAGCGTCATCTCCCGTGTCGCTGAGTACCCCTGAGTCTGGTCCTGCATTTGTGTTCCGCTGTGTGCTGGCATCCGGTCTGTATGGATGCTGCTATGACACCTGCACTCAGCTAATCAGATGCAATGCTGAATAATTATACAGAGTTTGTTGCCGCATTCCGACGCATCTTTGACGAGCCTGGGCGTACGACTTCTGCTTCCTCAGACCTCCTTCAGATCTGCCAGGGAACACGTACTGTGGGTCAGTACGTCATTCAGTTCCAGACATTGGCATCAGAGGTGAAGTGGAACAACCAGGCATTGGTTGCCGCCTTCTGGCTTGGTCTGTCTGACCGCATAAAGGATAAATTGACTACCCGAGATCTACCAGAGCAACTGGAGGCCCTAATCTCTCTATGTGTCAAGTTGGATCTACGTTTACGCGAGCGAGCCTGTGAACGCTCTTGAGGTGATTTTCGCAAGCACCGAGTTATGCCTCCTGTACAGTCTCCACCTATTACTGCTGACGAACCTATGCAGGTAAACAAATTTCGTTTAACACCTGAGGAGCGGTCCAGAAGATTAAAGGGAAGACTGTGTCTCTATTGTGCTGCTGATGGTCATCTGATTGGTTCCTGCCCTGCTCGGTCGGGAAACGCCAGGTCCTAACTTGCAAAGGAGGAGTCAAGTTAGGGACCTTGAATAAAGCTCCTTCATCTCAAGACCTAATATTGCCTCTCACTTTGGAAATTCAAGATGGACTCCAGTCTTTGTCCGCTTTAGTGGATTGTGGTGCTGCTGGAAATTTTATCACACAAGCTGCAGTGGATAGACTTTCTCTCCCAGTGTCAAAGCTGTCTCATCCGGTTTATCTTACTGCCGTAGACGGAAGCCATATTGCTGAAGGATCCATCACTCAGCAGACCAAGTCGGTAGTTCTGGGAGTGGTCTTCCTGCATTCTGAGCTCATCAAATTCCTGGTCATACCAAGAGCTACCTATGAGATTGTACTGGGTATGCCTTGGCTTCAATTGCACAATCCACAATTTGACTAGTCTATCTTACAGTTGACGGCGTGGAGTCCCTCCTGTCTCCATTCATGCTTAGCTCAAGTATGTCCAATAAAATCCACAAGTGTAAAACCTCAGTCTGGCCTTCCAGAGGCCTATCAGGAATTCACTGACGTCTTCAGTGAGAAAGCTGCTGATGTCTTGCCGCCTCATCGAGAATGGGACTGTCCCATCGATTTGGTTCCAGGGAGCAAGCCACCTAGAGGGCGTACATACCCTCTTACAGTTCCAGAGACTCAAGCAATGAGCGAATATATAAAGGAGAATTTACAGAAAGGGTTTATCCGTCCCTCTTCTTCCCCGGCCGGTGCGGGATTCTTCTTCGTTAAGAAGAAGGATGGAGGACTACGCCCCTGTATTGATAATCGGGGTTTAAATGACATCACGATTAAACACAGCTACCCGTTACCTCTCATCACAGAGCTGTTTGACAGAGTCAGAGGTGCCTCCATCTTCACGAAACTGGATCTTCGCGGGGCTTACAATCTTATCAGGATTCGAAGTGGTGATGAGTGGAAAACCGCCTTCAATACTCGTGATGGCCACTACGAATATCTAGTGATGCCCTTCGGTTTGAGTAATGCCCCGGCTGTGTTTCAAAACTTTGTCAATGAAGTATTTAGAGATCTCCTGTATAAGTGTGTGGTAGTTTACCTCGATGACATCCTGATATTTTCCCGTGATTAAGTTTCTCATCGCCAACAGGTAAAAGAGGTTCTTCGATGTCTTCGACAGAATCATCTGCATGGCAAACTATCTAAATGCACGTTTGAAGCTTCTTCAATATCTTTCCTGGGATACATCATTTCCGGAACAGACCTTCAAATGGACCCAGCTAAACTAGAAGCCATAGAGAACCGGTCTCTTCCAACAACACTCAAGTCAGTTCAACGTTTTATTGGCTTCGCTAACTACTACAGGAAGTTTATTAAGGGCTTTTCCACATTAATAGCCCCAATTACCTGCCTAACCCGAAAAGGGGGAAATCCTTCCCAATGGTCTGATGAAGCGCTGTCTGCTTTTCATAAAATAAAACAGGCTTTTATTTCAGCTCCCGTGTTACAACAGCCAGATGTCAATAAGGCCTTCATCTTGGAAGTAGACGCCTCAACGGTTGGCGTGGGCGCAGTCCTGTCCCAGGTGGGCATTGATGGTAAGACTCACCCTTGCGGATTTTTCTCTCGTAGATTCTTGCCCGCAGAAATGAACTATACCATCGGTGACCTGGAGCTGTTGCCAATCAAATTGGCCCTTGAAGAATGGAGATATCTGCTGGAGGGTGCGAGATTCCCTATTACCATCTACACGGATCACAAGAACCTTCTTTACTTGAAGGCAGCGCAGTGTCTGAATCCCCGACAAGCAAGGTGGGCCCTATTCTTTTCTCGTTTTGATTTTAAGTTGATGTTTAGACCTGGCTCACAAAATGTTAAGGCAGATGCATTATCTCGCTCTATGAGTTCAACTGAGGAATCATCAGAACAAGCTGCTCGACCCGTATTAAATCCTGTGGTGTTCGCAGCTACAGGGGTATCCCAAGTTCCACCTCCAGGCAAGATGTCTGTCTCTCCTGAGCTTCGTCCAAATCTCCTGTCCTGGGCTCATACGTCTAAATTTACTGGTCACCCTGGAGTCCTAAAAACTTTCAAGTTTCTGTCCCAAACTTATTGGTGGCCTCATATGAAAGTAGATGTTCAAGAATTCATAGCTTCATGTCCCAAATGTGCTCAGCACAAAGTTCCTTGTCAGGCTCCTGCAGGCCAATTGCTACCAAATTCCATTCCCAAGCGCCCCTGGTCTAATTTATCAATGGACTTTATTTCAGACCTTCCTCCCTCTATTGGATATGATACCATCTGGGTAGTGGTTGATAGGTTTTAAAAAATGGCACACTTCATCCCACTCATGGGGTTAACCTCTGCTCCAAAGCTGGCACAGTTATTTCTTCGTGAAATCTTTAGGTTACATGGACTTCCAACAGAAATAATATCTGACCGTGGTGTACAGTTTGTGGCAAAGTTTTGGAGGGCTCTGTGTTCTGCGCTACAAGTCAAACTTAAGTTCTCTTCGGCCTATCACCCTCAAACAAAAGGGCAGACGGAGAGGGTAAATCAAGAGCTTGAGACTTATCTAAGACTGTATATTTCCTCTTCACAGGATGACTGGGTAGATTTATTGCCTTGGGCGGAGTTTGCTCATAATTTCCGTTATCATACTTCTTCAGATACAACTCCTTTTTTCGCAGTTTATGGTCAACATCCTAGAGTACCGGATTTCCAAGATTTACCCGTCATAGACGTGCCTGCAGCTGCTTCTGCTCTTCAGCGGTTCTCTCAAATTTGGAAGAAGATTCATCTATCTCTTAAAAAGGTTTCTCAACGGTATAAAATGTTTGCTGATCGAAAGAGACGAGCAGTTCCTAGTTTAAAGCCAGGCGACAAAGTCTAGTTATCTACTTGGAATCTCCGTCTCAGAGTTCCTTCGATGAAATTTGCTCCACGGTTTATTGGACCATTTCCAGTAGAAAGTGTTATTAATCCGGTGTTTTATAAGTTAAAACTGCCTTCCTATTTGAAAGTTCCCAACTCATTTCATATTTCTCTCCTCAGACCACTAATTCTCAATCTTATCGGGGCGTGGAATACGAGGTGGAAAAGATCTTGGACTCTCGTCATTGCTACGGTCATTTGCAATACCTAATTGACTGGTCTGGATATGGTCCTGAAGAGAGGAGTTGGGTAAACGCTACGGATGGGCACGCTCCACGGTTGGTACAAGCCTTCCACAGACTCTTCCCTGCCAAGCCTCGTGGGTGTTCGGTGCCCACCCATAAAGGAGGGGGTACTGTCAGGAATCGGCGGTCAGCTTCATCTCACCTACCAGCACGCTGGTGTGCAGACCTCCGGAGGTCATGGCCCCAGTCGCGGCTGCATGGATGCGCTGACCGCGAGCGTCATCTCCCGTGTCGCTGAGTACCCCTGAGTCTGGTCCTGCGTTTGTGTTCCGCTGTGTGCTGGCATCCGGTCTGTATGGATGCTGCTATGACACCTGCACTCAGCTAATCCCGGCATCTAATCCAGCCCTGTGCTTCCAGCTAGAACACTGCGACCAAGGGGTATAAGTTCCTGTCCAGGGCTCACTCTCATCGCCTCGGACAACGAGTCACATACCCTGTGTCTAGTTCTCCCAGTTCCTGAGTTCCTGTTTCCAGCGTTCCCCTGTGGATACCTCATTTGTTCCAGTTTCCATTTCTACAGCTCTCCTGTTACTCCGGACTTCAGCTACATCCAGCTTCAAACCCATCAGCAGTAAGAGACTCTCCTCAGGTGTTCTTTCTCATTACTTACCTGTGCACTAATTGTCAGCATACCATCTGTGCAATTCAGCAGTGTAACATCTACTTGCTTAGAGACTGTCTCCTGCTTTAGCCTAAGTGTGGCTATATGGACTTGTGCTTTATAGAGACTGTGAGTTACTTATATATTCCGGAGTTCTGCTTTCCTAACCATTATCAGTTTGCCCTGTGTTATTCAGAGACTGTGTATTTCCAAATACTACTGGAGTTCTGTTATTTCACCTGCATTCATTATCAAGTTATTTTACGTTCTGCTGCAAGAGACTTTTAAGTTGTTTGGATTCAGTTACCTGTCATAGTTTTCCACATTACCGGTTTCCATTGTAAAACAAACAAAGAGGAAGGGGGGTGCAAATCCCCACCCCCAAAATTCCCTTACGCACACTGAAAATTACCTGTAACCATCCCTGAATCTATCTGGTAATAAAATTCAGAGTATTCGTCACAAATGTTTGCAAACACATGTTTAGCTGCTGGCCACTTCACAGCTTCTCTGATACAGCAGTCCTAACTACTTGATAGCAGTGCCTACATTGGGCCATGTAATTTGTCACAGTATGCCTCATAATAAAGGCCATTACTAAAACAGTTCCAGACTGAGAGCTAACTTACCAGGGAGCCACACCCAGGATCTCCCATTGGCACTACAAGGAACAGCATGCCTTCCAAATGCTGCTCCCATTCAATGCCTCATGCACACAAGCAGACAAACAATTTGGAAGCTGCTCAGTCATACCTGGAGATAATTATATATCAGGTGCTGGAAGGGGGAGGGGTCACAGACAAACAAACAAAGAGGAAGGGGGGTGCAAATCCCCACCCCCAAATTCCCTTCCGCACACTGAAAATTACCTGTAACCATCCCTGAATCTATCTGGTAATAAAATTCAGAGAATTCGTCACAAATGTTTGCAAACACATGTTTAGCTGCTGGCCACTTCACGGCTTCTCTGATACAGCAGTCCTAACTACTTGATAGCAGTGCCCACATTGGGCCATGTAATTTGTCACAGTATGCCTCATAATAAAGGCCATTACTAAAACAGTTCCAGACTGAGAGCTAACTTACCAGGGAGCCACCCCCAGGATCTCCCATTGGCACTACAAGGAACAGCATGCCTTCCAAATGCTGCTCCCATTCAATGCCTCATGCACACAAGCAGACAAACAATTTGGAAGCTGCTCAATCATACCTGGAGATAATTATATATCAGGTGGTGGAAGGTAGAGGGGTCACAGACAAACAAACAAAGAGGAAGGGGGGTGCAAATCCCCACCCCCAAATTCCCTTCCGCACACTGAAAATTACCTGTAACCATCCCTGAATCTATCTGGTAATAAAATTCAGAGAATTCGTCACAAATGTTTGCAAACACATGTTTAGCTGCTGGCCACTTCACGGCTTCTCTGATACAGCAGTCCTAACTACTTGATAGCAGTGCCCACATTGGGCCATGTAATTTGTCACAGTATGCCTCATAATAAAGGCCATTACTAAAACAGTTCCAGACTGAGAGCTAACTTACCAGGGAGCCACCCATTGTATTCAGTATTATACCATCTGCTTTGCATTAATAAATATCAGCGCTTATACGCAGGACTTTTATATTGCCTCCTCGCTTTGTACATCACACCAACACTGACCCACTAGCGCCCCCGCCGGGTACAGACAAAACCAGAGACCTGACAAGGTGGATGTATAGGCTTTAATGGCCTTTTGCTGCTCCTCCATCCTCTGAAGCATATAGTGTTGAGTTCTACCGCGTTACAAGCTCTTGCTTCAGTTGATGGCAGGGCAGGTTCAGGAGTGTTTGCTGGCGCTCCAGTCTTCGGCACGCAGTGGCAGAAAGCCGAATGTGGCCTGCAATTTTTCGGGCCACCGACAGCATCTCCTGCACACCCCTGTCATTTTTCAAAAAATTCTGCACCACCAAATTAATTGTATGTGCAAAACATGGGACATGCTGGAATTTGCCCAGATGTAATGCACACACAATGGGGGGTCATTCCGACCCGTTCGCTCACTGTGTTTTAATGCAGCAGAGTGAACGGGTCCCTGCTGCGCATGCACCGGTGCCGTAATGTGCCTGCACATGCCGGACGGCCGAAGGTCACAGCAGGACAGCGATCGCCTCTGCCTGTCAATCGATGGGCGGGAGGGGGTGAAACGGTGGCATTTGGCCACCGTTTCGTAGGCGCGGTCCGGCCAACGCAGGCATGGCCGGACCGAACAGGGGGCGGGCCGCAGCGGATACATGAATTCATACGCAGCCGCAGCGGGCCGGGGAGCGCTGGCCAGGAGCTACTCCTGAAGTGCAAAGGCATCGCCGCTGTGCGATGCCTTTGCACTTCTGCGGGGGGGAGGGGCCGGCACTGACATGCAGGGTGGGCTAGCCCTGTGCAGGGCGGCCCCCCGCATGTCAGGAAACATGATCGTAGCTGTGCTTAATTTAGCACAGCTACGATCAACTCGGAATGACCCCCAATATTTGTTGCATTGTCCGATATCACAAATCCCCAGGAGAGTCCAATTGGGGTAAGCCATTCTGTAATGATGTTCCTCAGTTTCCGTAAGAGGTTGTCAGCTGTGTGCCTCTTACGGAAAGCGGTGATACACAGCGTAGCCTGCCTAGGAATGAGTTGGCGTTTGTGAGATGCTGCTACTGGTGCCGCTGCTGTTGTTGTTGCTGCGGTAGGCAATACATCTACCCAGTGGGCTGTCACAGTCATAGAGTCCTCAGTCTGCCCTGTTCCACTTGTCTACATGTCCATGGTTAAGTGTACACTGAATACAACCGCATATTGTAGGACACTGGTGATTCTTTTTCTGATGTCTGTGTACATTCTCGGTATCGCCTGCCTAGAGAAGTGGAACTTAGATGGGATTTGATACCGGGGACACAGTACCTCAAACAATTCTCTAAGTTCCACTGAACTAATGGCAGATACCGGACGCACGTCAAACACCAACATAGCTGTCAAGGCCTCAGTTATCCGCTTTGCAAAAGGATGACTGCTGTCATATTTCATCTTCCTCTCAAAGGACTGTTGGACAGTCAATTGCTTACTGGAAGTAGTACAAGTGGTCCTCCGACTTCCCCTCTGGGATGACGATCGACTCCCAGCAGCAACAACAGCAATGGCGGCAGCAACAGCAGGCGTACCACTCAAGGATCCTCCGGAGTAATCCCGGTTAGGTGAGGACTCCTCAGTCTTGACAGTGACATGGCCTGCGGGACTACTGACATTCCTGACTGAGGAGGAAGTTGATGTTGAGGGAGTTGGGGGTGCGGCTTGCAGGAGCTTGGGTACAGGAGAAAGAAGGGATTTAGGTGTCAGTGGACTGCTTACGCTCTTACCCAAAGTTTCACAACTTGACACTGACTTCTGATGAAAGCGCAGAAGGTGACGTATAAGGGAGGATGTTCCTAGGTGGTTAACATCCTTACCCCTACTTATTACAGATTGACAGAGGCAACAGATGGCTTGACACCTGTTGTCAAGATTTGTGGAGAAATAATTCCACACCAAAGAGGTGGCTTTTTTTGATAGTTTGCCCAGGCATCACAATAGGCTTCTTCATCCCACGGACAACAGGTGTCTCCCCCGGTGCCTGACTTAAACAAACCACATCAAAAATCAAAATCCTCATCGTCAACTTCCTCCTCAGTGCCAGCAACACCCATATCCTCATCCTAGTGTACTTCAACAGTGACATCTTCAATTTGAATATCAGGAGCTGGACCGTGGGTGCTCCTTCCAGAACTTGCAGGGGGCGTGCAAATGGTGGAAGGAGCCACCTCTTCCCGTCCAGTGTTGGGAAGGTCAGGCATCGCAACCGCCGACACACTTGGACTCTCCTTGGAGATTTGTGATACCATCTCAGAACGCACATTTCTTTTCTGTGCTCTTTCCAGCTTAACTCTTTTAATTTTTCTAGCGGGAGGATGAGGGCTTCCATCGTCATGGGAAGCTGAACCACTAGCCATGAACATAGGCCAGGGCCTCAGCCGTTCCTTGCCACTCCATGTCGTAAATGGCATATTGGCAAGTTTACATTTCTCCTCAGACGATTTAAATTTCTTTTTTTGGTTCTTTTTACTGAACTTTGGCTTTTTGGATTTTACATGCCCTCTACTATCACATTGGGCATCTGCTTTGGCAGACGACGTTGATGGCTCTTCATCATCTATGTCATGGCTAGTGGCAGCAGCTTCAGCACTAGGAGGAAGTGGTTCTTGATCTTTCCCTATTTTATCCTCCAAATTTTTGTTCTCCATTATTTTGTGGGAGTTATATAAGACAATATGCGGTACAGGAATGACTGGAATGACTGATGGCCAGGACACTAACACTGGTCTGATGCAGCACAACACAGCAACACTGTAAGGGACTTGTTGTTGTTATTATTATTATAATACTGTAGCAGTGGACATATAGCAGCAGCGTATACCACTGTGACTGCCTCGTCTCTGGAATGACTGATGGACAGGACTTTACAACTGGTCTGATGCAGCACTACACAACAACACTGTAAGGGACTTGTGGTTGTTGTTATTATTATTATAAAACTGTAGCAGTGGACATATAGCAGCAGCGTATACCACTGTGACTGCCTCGTCACTGGAATGACTGATGGACAGGACACTACTACTGGTCTGATGCAGCACAACACAACACCACTTTATACAGCTACACTGGATATATGGCAGCTGAGGACACCAACACTGTGACTGGCTGTACTGATGCAGCACAATACACTGACTACACTGAACTGGACAGCACAACACAGCACCACTTTATACAGCTACACTGGATATATGGCAGCAGAGGACACCAACACTGTGACTGGCTGGACTTATGCAGCACAATACATTGACTACACTGGACTGGACTGAGCAGCACAACACAGCACAAGACTCGCCACCCCACTTTCCCGCCCCCACACAGATACTGAACACTGAGGACACGTCCTCTCAATACACTCTCCGAGACTGGAGTGAAAATGGCCGCGACGCACTGCTCCTTATATGGAATCCAAATCCCGCGAGAATCCGACAGCGGGATGATGACATTTTGCCGCATTCGGGTTTCCAAGTCAGGCGGGAAAACCCGAGCCTGGCTCGGAACCAAACTCGGAAGGCAAAGTCCGGTAGGGTTCGGTTCTCTGAGAACCGAACCCGCTCATCTCTAGTACAAATGAGTTTTGGCTTCATAAATGTCACTTAGCATCGGAAAGCAGATTGGTGGACTTCCGTTTGCGTTTTCCTGGCTGATTCTCACCCGCTGGATATTCCTTGGTGATAACTTCCAGTAGTTGGAATGCACAAACTGGAAGTAGCGGTGCATATTGAGAAATCCCCTTTCTGAAAGGTTCCACATCTAGAGGTTGATCTGGCACCGTTTGTTTGGAGTCTGGAGGCATATTACTGTTGTCATCTTATGTAATGATATACAGTACCTCAAGTTTTCCATTTAGTCAAATCACCACATGGGGAGAAAAAAAGTGCAATTACTACAATTATTTAAGGGGAACATTAAATTGCTAAATAAATCTATAAAAACAAACCCATTTATATAAATATTCAATATAAACATTAAAATAGAATGTACTTACTAAAATCACAATCGCCAAGAAGACATTTATAAATAGCATATTGTACCCCCTAAAATAAGGGTACATGTGGCATAAGTAAAATAACAGTAAATTTATGATTTGTTTAAAAAAATAAATGTAAGGTACAGAGATATGGGTATGGTACCACTGGTGGAAGGTTATTGAGTTGTATTGCACTATAGCAGAGGTTCCCAAACTGTGTGCCGTGGCTCCCTGGGGTGCCTCGGGACACTTGCAGGGGTGCCCTGGGTTGGTGGTCCAGGACCAATTCAAATTATTCATGGTCAATATAATAGGCAAAACCAGTGCTGTTGGCTGCCAGTCATAAAATATGTGGACAAACAGAAGCAAATCTTGTCCCTCACCACACAACTGACCCTAAGGATGACATAAAAACACAATCTACTTAATGTAATATTTCTTTCTAAATTTCTCAATTTTTGGGCTAGGGGTGCCGTGAAAACAATTCTGGTATTCTAGGGTGCCGTGATTCAAAAAAAATTGGAAACCACTGCACTATAGGTTTTATTTTCTTTACAATAGATAGTCGGCATGATTCAGAGTTGGGAGCAAAGCCAAAAAGAGTAAGTAACTGCACCTTGGCAAATTTACCACTACTACTACTTTTACTCCTACTACTACTACTACTGCTGTTGCTACTACTACTACTGCTACTAATACTACTGCTAGTGCTTTTACTACTGTTGCTACTACTACTGCTTCAACTGCTGCTACTACTACTAGATCTATTACTACTGTTGTTGCTACTACTACTAATAATAATAATACTGCTGCTGCTACGCCTGCTAATACTGCTGCTACTACAACTACTACTAGAGCTATTACTACTGCTGCTGCTACTAGTAATGCTACTACTGCTGCTTCTACTTTTACAACTGCTTATGGTACTTATGCCACTAAAAAATACTACTGCAACTACTACTACTACTGTTACTACTACTATTAGTACCAATACTGCTACTGTTATTACTACTACTACTAATACTATTACTACTGCCGCTACTACTACTACTACTGCTGCTGCTACTACTACTGCTGATTTTGCTGCTGCTACTACTACTACTACTACTACTACTACTACTACTACTACTACTTCTACTGCTGCTGCAAGTACTACTTCTACTATTACTACTGCTACTACTAATAATAATCGTATTATTACTACTACTACTGCTACTACTACTGCTGCTTTTATTATTGCTTCTACTACTACTACTACTACTACTACTGCAACTACTACTTCTGCTGCTACTACTACTACTACCACCACTGTTAATCCTGCTACTAATGCTGTTACACTGTTACGTTCCTGATGCTCAAAACTAGAGAGATGTTGCGTAGTAAGTCCAGAGCACCAGGACGTGACGCTGAAATAAGGGATGGTACGGGAATAGCCCCTAGCACCCTACCTCCATTGTTTTACCCGTGTGGTCAGTTCACGCCTGAGTGACTATGGTTTCTTGGGCCCACGGCAGCCGCGTTTGAAGGGCGGATTAGGTCTGCCCAACTCCGATGCCCCCAGGTCTTAGAGTGAGACAAGGCGTGAGCCGAGACAGGATAATAACAAGGGGACCTCTAACTAAAGCAAACAAAAAGCTAGGGGCTACTAACTGCCCTAAAACTAAATATATGTGCGGCACGCCGCCAAAGGAAAAGAACAACAAAAGACACCACTGTCCACACCCCCACACGGCACCGCCGTGTACCGGGGAGGACAGTGAAAAGCGGAAACCTCCGCAAAAAACCACCAATACAAAATTAACACAAGGACTTAAGCGGCCTAGGCCGCAACCCGCGGCAGATGCCGCTACTCACGAAACCGGGAGAGAACCCCAACAAGCGAGAACCCCCAGATGACTGCAACAGGTTCACTTGGACAGGAAGGATTCCCAGGACCGGCTTCAGAACTCCAGGACTCAGGAGCGCAGGGAGCAGGATCGACCAGATACAGCTGACCAGGAACAGACGTTGCAAGGCAGGAACAGCATACAGGAAGCTATCACCGGCGAGGCTGTAGTGTGCTGGCTCCCATAAAAAGGCCCTGCTGGCCAATGACAGGAGGGCCAGCAAGACTAGCCCCCAGACCCTAATTACTAGTTGTCGTGCAGCTGCCCTGCTGCACAAGCAACTAATCAATCTTTATCTGGCAACGAGGAACGCGGTCCGCCAATGGCGTCCCCGTTGCTATGGACCCAGCGGCTGTGGACGCCCGGCGTCCTAGCGTTGCCAGGGACCCGGCGGCTACAGTACGCACGGCGTCCTGGCGTTGCTAGGCGCCGGGCGGGCAGGGAGAGAGGTGCGGCGGCTGTGAGCGTTGCTCGGAAGCAGACCGAGCGGCGCCGCGGACCGTGGCACCTAACAGTACCCCCCCCCCCCTTGAGGAGGGGTTAAAGAACCCCTAAAGCCAGGTTTCTGAGGAAATTCCTAAAAGAATAATCTCTTAAGTTTAGGGGCATGTAAATTGTTATCCAGGACCCAAGACCTTTCTTCTAGAGATGAGCGCCGGAAATTTTTCGGGTTTTGTGTTTTGGTTTTGGGTTCGGTTCCGCGGCCGTGTTTTGGGTTCGACCGCGTTTTGGCAAAACCTCACCGAATTTTTTTTGTCGGATTCGGGTGTTTTTTTCAAAAAACACTAAAAAACAGCTTAAATCATAGAATTTGGGGGTCATTTTGATCCCAAAGTATTATTAACCTCAAAAACCATAATTTACACTCATTTTCAGTCTATTCTGAATACCTCACACCTCACAATATTATTTTTAGTCCTAAAATTTGCACCGAGGTCGCTGTGTGAGTAAGATAAGCGACCCTAGTGGCCGACACAAACACCGGGCCCATCTAGGAGTGGCACTGCAGTGTCACGCAGGATGTCCCTTCCAAAAAACCATCCCCAAACAGCACATGACGCAAAGAAAAAAAGAGGCGCAATGAGGTAGCTGACTGTGTGAGTAAGATAAGCGACCCTAGTGGCCGACACAAACACCGGGCCCATCTAGGAGTGGCACTGCAGTGTCACGCAGGATGTCCCTTCCAAAAAACCCTCCCCAAACAGCACATGACGCAAAGAAAAAAAGAGGCGCAATGAGGTAGCTGACTGTGTGAGTAAGATAAGCGACCCTAGTGGCCGACACAAACACCGGGCCCATCTAGAAGTGGCACTGCAGTGTCACGCAGGATGGCCCTTCCAAAAAACCCTCCCCAAACAGCACATGACGCAAAGAAAAAAAGAGGCGCAATGAGGTAGCTGACTGTGTGAGTAAGATAAGTGACCCTAGTGGCCGACACAAACACCGGGCCCATCTAGGAGTGGCACTGCAGTGTCACGCAGGATGGCCCTTCCAAAAAACCCTCCCCAAACAGCACATGACGCAAAGAAAAAAAGAGGCGCAATGAGGTAGCTGACTGTGTGAGTAAGATAAGCGACCCTAGTGGCCGACACAAACACCGGGCCCATCTAGGAGTGGCACTGCAGTGTCACGCAGGATGGCCCTTCCAAAAAACCCTCCCCAAACAGCACATGACGCAAAGAAAAATAAAAGAAAAAAGAGGTGCAAGATGGAATTGTCCTTGGGCCCTCCCACCCACCCTTATGTTGTATAAACAGGACATGCACACTTTAACCAACCCATCATTTCAGTGACAGGGTCTGCCACACGACTGTGACTGATATGACGGGTTGGTTTGGACCCCCCCCAAAAAAGAAGCAATTAATCTCTCCTTGCACAAACTGGCTCTACAGAGGCAAGATGTCCACCTCATCATCATCCTCCGATATATCACAGTGTACATCCCCCTCCTCACAGATTATCAATTCGTCCCCACTGGAATCCACCATCTCAGCTCCCTGTGTACTTTGTGGAGGCAATTGCTGCTGGTCAATGTCTCCGCAGAGGAATTGATTATAATTCATTTTAATGAACATCATCTTCTCCACATTTTCTGGATGTAACCTCGTACGCCGATTGCTGACAAGGTGAGCGGCGGCACTAAACACTCTTTCGGAGTACACACTTGTGGGAGGGCAACTTAGGTAGAATAAAGCCAGTTTGTGCAAGGGCCTCCAAATTGCCTCTTTTTCCTGCCAGTATAAGTACGGACTGTGTGACGTGCCTACTTGGATGCGGTCACTCATATAATCCTCCACCATTCTTTCAATGTTGAGAGAATCATATGCAGTGACAGTAGACGACATGTCCGTAATCGTTGTCAGGTCCTTCAGTCCGGACCAGATGTCAGCATCAGCAGTCGCTCCAGACTGCCCTGCATCACCGCCAGCGGGTGGGCTCGGAATTCTGAGCCTTTTCCTCGCACCCCCAGTTGCGGGAGAATGTGAAGGAGGAGATGTTGACAGGTCGCGTTCCGCTTGACTTGACAATTTTCTCACCAGCAGGTCTTTCAACCCCAGCAGACTTGTGTCTGCCGGAAAGAGAGATCCAAGGTAGGTTTTAAATCTAGGATCGAGCACGGTGGCCAAAATGTAGTGCTCTGATTTCAACAGATTGACCACCCGTGAATCCTTGTTAAGCGAATTAAGGGCTCCATCCACAAGTCCCACATGCCTAGCGGAATCGCTCCGTGTTAGCTCCTCCTTCAATGTCTCCAGCTTCTTCTGCAAAAGCCTGATGAGGGGAATGACCTGACTCAGGCTGGCAGTGTCTGAACTGACTTCACGTGTGGCAAGTTCAAAGGGCATCAGAACCTTGCACAACGTTGAAATCATTCTCCACTGCACTTGAGACAGGTGCATTCCACCTCCTATATCGTGCTCAATTGTATAGGCTTGAATGGCCTTTTGCTGCTCCTCCAACCTCTGAAGCATATAGAGGGTTGAATTCCACCTCGTTACCACTTCTTGCTTCAGATGATGGCAGGGCAGGTTCAGTAGTTTTTGGTGGTGCTCCAGTCTTCTGTACGCCGAAAGTGTCCCGCAATTCTTCTGGCCACCGACAGCATCTCTTGCACGCCCCTGTCGTTTTTTTAAAAATTCTGCACCACCAAATTCAAGGTATGTGCAAAACATGGGACGTGCTGGAATTTGCCCATATTTAATGCACACACAATATTGCTGGCGTTGTCCGATGCCACAAATCCACAGGAGAGTCCAATTGGGGTAAGCCATTCTGCGATGATCTTCCTCAGTTGCCGTAAGAGGTTTTTAGCTGTGTGCGTATTCTGGAAAGCGGTGATACAAAGCGTAGCCTGCCTAGGAAAGAGTTGGCGTTTGCGAGATGCTGCTACTGGTGCCGCCGCTGCTGTTCTTGCGGCGGGAGTCCATACATCTACCCAGTGGGCTGTCACAGTCATATAGTCCTGACCCTGCCCTGCTCCACTTGTCCACATGTCCGTGGTTAAGTGGACATTGGGTACAACTGCATTTTTTAGGACACTGGTGAGTCTTTTTCTGACGTCCGTGTACATTCTCGGTATCGCCTGCCTACAGAAGTGGAACCTAGATGGTATTTGGTAACGGGGGCACACTGCCTCAATAAATTGTCTAGCTCCCTGTGAACTAACGGCGGATACCGGACGCACGTCTAACACCAACATAGTTGTCAAGGCCTCAGTTATCCGCTTTGCAGCAGGATGACTGCTGTGATATTTCATCTTCCTCGCAAAGGACTGTTGGACAGTCAATTGCTTACTGGAAGTAGTACAAGTGGGCTTACGACTTCCCCTCTGGGATGACCATCGACTCCCAGCAGCAACAACAGCAGCGCCAGCAGCAGTAGGCGTTACACGCAAGGATGCATCGGAGGAATCCCAGGCAGGAGAGGACTCATCAGAATTGCCAGTGACATGGCCTGCAGGACTATTGGCATTCCTGGGGAAGGAGGAAATTGACACTGAGGGAGTTGGTGGGGTGGTTTGCGTGAGCTTGGTTACAAGAGGAAGGGATTTACTGGTCAGTGGACTGCTTCTGCTGTCGCCCAAAGTTTTTGAACTTGTCACTGACTTATTATGAATGCGCTGCAGGTGACGTATAAGGGAGGATGTTCCGAGGTGGTTAACGTCCTTACCCCTACTTATTACAGCTTGACAAAGGGAACACACGGCTTGACAAATGTTGTCCGCATTTCTGGTGAAATACTTCCACACCGAAGAGCTGATTTTTTTGGTATTTTCACCAGGCATGTCAACGGCCATATTCCTCCCACGGACAACAGGTGTCTCCCCGGGTGCCTGACTTAAACAAACCACCTCACCATCAGAATCCTCCTGGTCAATTTCCTCCCCAGTGCCAGCAACACCCATATCCTCCTCATCCTGGTGTACTTCAACACTGACATCTTCAATCTGACTATCAGGAACTGGACTGCGGGTGCTCCTTCCAGCACTTGCAGGGGGCGTGCAAATGGTGGAAGGCGCATGCTCTTCACGTCCAGTGTTGGGAAGGTCAGGCATCGCAACCGACACAATTGGACTCTCCTTGTGGATTTGGGATTTCGAAGAATGCACAGTTCTTTGCGGTGCTTTTGCCAGCTTGAGTCTTTTCAGTTTTCTAGCGAGAGGCTGAGTGCTTCCATCCTCATGTGAAGCTGAACCACTAGCCATGAACATAGGCCAGGGCCTCAGCCGTTCCTTGCCACTCCGTGTGGTAAATGGCATATTGGCAAGTTTACGCTTCTCCTCCGACAATTTTATTTTAGGTTTTGGAGTCCTTTTTTTACTGATATTTGGTGTTTTGGATTTGACATGCTCTGTACTATGACATTGGGCATCGGCCTTGGCAGACGACGTTGCTGGCATTTCATCGTCTCGGCCATGACTAGTGGCAGCAGCTTCAGCACGAGGTGGAAGTGGATCTTGATCTTTCCCTAATTTTGGAACCTCAACATTTTTGTTCTCCATATTTTAATAGGCACAACTAAAAGGCACCTCAGGTAAACAATGGAGATGGATGGATACTAGTATACAATTATGGATGGACTGCCGAGTGCCGACACAGAGGTAGCTACAGCCGTGGACTATTGTACTGTACTGTGTCTGCTGCTAATATAGACTGGATGATAATGAGATGTAGTATGTATGTATAAAGAAGAAAGAAAAAAAAACCACGGGTAGGTGGTATACAATTATGGATGGACTGCCGAGTACCGACACAGAGGTAGCTACAGCCGTGGACTACCGTACTGTGTCTGCTGCTAATATAGACTGGTTGATAATGAGATGTAGTATGTATAAAGAAGAAAGAAAAAAAAAACCACGGGTAGGTGGTATACAAATATGGACGGACTGCCGAGTGCCGACACAGAGGTAGCTACAGCCGTGGACTACCGTACTGTGTCTGCTGCTAATATAGACTGGTTGATAATGAGATGTAGTATGTATAAAGAAGAAAGAAAAAAAAAACCACGGGTAGGTGGTATACAATTATGGACGGACTGCCGAGTGCCGACACAGAGGTAGCTACAGCCGTGGACTACCGTACTGTACTGTGTCTGCTGCTAATATAGACTGGTTGATAAAGAGATGTAGTATGTATGTATAAAGAAGAAAGAAAAAAAAACCACGGGTAGGTGGTATACAATTATGGATGGACTGCCGAGTGCCGACACAGAGGTAGCTACAGCCGTGGACTACTGTACTGTGTCTGCTGCTAATATAGACTGGTTGATAAAGAGATGTAGTATGTATGTATAAAGAAGAAAGAAAAAAAAACACGGGTAGGTGGTATACAATTATGGACGGACTGCCAAGTGCCGACACAGAGGTAGCTACAGCCGTGGACTACCGTACTGTACTGTGTCTGCTGCTAATATAGACTGGTTGATAAAGAGATGTAGTATGTATGTATAAAGATGAAAGAAAAAAAAACCACGGGTAGGTGGTATACAATTATGGATGGACTGCCGAGTGCCAACACAGAGGTAGCTACAGCCGTGGACTACTGTACTGTGTCTGCTGCTAATATAGACTGGTTGATAAAGAGATGTAGTATGTATGTATAAAGAAGAAAGAAAAAAAAACCACGGGTAGGTGGTATACAATTATGGACGGACTGCCGAGTGCCGACACAGAGGTAGCTACAGCCGTGGACTACCGTACTGTACTGTGTCTGCTGCTAATATAGACTGGTTGATAAAGAGATGTAGTATGTATGTATAAAGAAGAAAGAAAAAAAAACCACGGGTAGGTGGTATACAATTATGGATGGTCTGCCGAGTGCCGACACAGAGGTAGCTACAGCCGTGGACTACTGTACTGTGTCTGCTGCTAATATAGACTGGTTGATAAAGAGATGCAGTATGTATGTATAAAGAAGAAAGAAAAAAAAACCACGGGTAGGTGGTATACAATTATGGATGGACTGCCGAGTGCCGACACAGAGGTAGCTACAGCCGTGAACTACCGTACTGTGTCTGCTGCGACTGGATGATAAATAATGATATAAAAAATATATATATATCACTACTGCAGCAGGACAGGTATATATTATATAATGACGGACCTGCTGGACACTCTCTGTCAGCAGAATGAGTTTTTTATAGAATAAAAAAAAAACACCACACAAGTCACACGACGAGTGTTTAACTTTTTCAGGCAATCACAATATAGTATACTACTAACTATACTGGTGGTCAGTGTGGTCAGGTCACTGGTCAGTCACACTGGCAGTGGCACTCCTGCAGCAAAAGTGTGCACTGTTTAATTTTAATAATATGTACTCCTGGCTCCTGCTATAACCTATAACTGGCACTGCTCCCCAGTCTCCCCCACAATTATAAGCTGTGTGAGCACAGTCAGATATATACATAGATGATGCAGCACACTGGGCTGAGCAGTGCACACAGATATGGTATGTGACTGAGTCACTGTGTATCGTTTTTTTCAGGCAGAGAACGGATTATATTAAATAAAACTGCACTGTCTGGTGGTCACTGTGGTCAGTCACTACTAAACTCTGCACTCTCTACAGTACTCCTAAGCTCCAGTAAATCAAGTGTCTCTGTCTCAAATCAATCTCACTCTCTCTCTTCTAATCTAAATGGAGAGGACGCCAGCCACGTCCTCTCCCTATCAATCTCAATGCACGTGTGAAAATGGCGGCGACGCGCGGCTCCTTATATAGAATCCGAGTCTCGCGAGAATCCGACAGCGTCATGATGACGTTCGGGCGCGCTCGGGTTAACCGAGCAAGGCGGGAAGATCCGAGTCGCTCGGACCCGTGAAAAAAAACATGAAGTTCGGGCGGGTTCGTATTCCGAGGAACCGAACCCGCTCATCTCTACTTTCTTCCCGGGCCATAGCCTTTCCAGTGAACCAAAAAATAAAGCCGGCCCCGAGAAACTTTGGAATCTAAAACTTTCTCCACCAAGAACTCTTGTTGCCCCAGAACATCCACCGGAGATCTACCCTGGGAAGTCTTCCAAGGAATCTCCTGGAAGAAATATACTGCTTCAGAAGGGAACAGTGAAAAGTATTGCCAATTTTGAGTGATTTAGGCAAGCGTAGCCGGAAAGCAACTGGGTTGACCTTCTTAACGATAAGGAACGGTCCAATAAATTTGGGTCCCAATCTAGCCGAGGGTTGTCGGAGCTTGATGTTGCGGGTTGACAACCACACCTTATCTCCCACCTTAAAAGTGCATGGGCGTCGGAACCTATCAGAATTTTTTTTTTCTCGGAAGGCAGCCTTCTTAAGGGCAAGGTGCACCTTTTTCCAAATCATTCTGAGATGGGAAGTTAAGGTCAACGAGGAGACTGGAGAATGAGGTTAAAAAGAATTGGCTCTAGGATGAAAGCCCAAGGCCGAAAAGAATGGGGACTCCTTGGTGGAAGAATGACAAGAGTTATTATAGGCAAATTCGGCCAAAGGAAGAAATTCAGACCAATCATTCTGAAGTTTGGCCGAATATAGCCGTAAATACTGTTTTATCGACTGATTAACACATTCAGTTTGTCCGTTAGACTGTGGATGGTACCCAGATGTTAAAGAGAGTTTCATATTTAATGAGGCACAAAAACGTTTCCAGAAACGGGCGATGAATTGCGGTCCCGATCAGAGACAATATCCCTGGGTAAACCATGGAGCCTGAACACATGGCAGAGAAACAAAACTGCCAACCCTTGAGCAGAGGGTAATCGGGGGAGAGCAATGAAGTGGGCCATCTTACTAAAACGGTCTACTACCAACCAAATGACTCGAAACCCAGCTGAAAGAGGAAGGTCCACCACGAAATCCATGGATATATGTGACCATGGCCTGAGAGGAACGGCTAGAGGCCTGAGTTGCCCGACCGGCAACGATCGAGATACCTTGTACTGAGCACAAACCTGAAAGGAACGGACAAATTCCCTTACATCTTTAGAAAGATTAGGCCACCACACTGAGCGAGATATTAACTCCAAGGTCTTAGTGATACCCGGATGACCAGAAATCTTATTATCATGAAACTCAGCTAGAACAGTGCCCCTCAGAAATTCAGGGACGAAGAGACGATCTGCAGGAGTGACTTTGGGAGCCTGCTGCTGAAGCTGGACTAGCTGTGTAAATAAATCATGTGTGAGGCCAGCCCGGATGACAGACGATGGGACTATGGGGGTAATAGCCAGGTGGTTATTGTGAACCGGAAGAAAACAACGTGACAGGGCATCGGCTTTTGTATTTTTGGAACCGGGCCTGAAGGTGATTATAAACCTGAAACGAGTAAAAAACAGCGCCCAACGTGCCTGTCGAGCATTAAGCCGTTTAGCTGACTCAATATACTGCAGGTTCTTGTGGTCAGTAAACACCGTAATGGTATGCCTTGCTCCTTCCAGCCAATGCCTCCACTCCTCGAAAGCCCATTTAACTGCCAACAATTCTCGATTACCAACATCATAGTTGGATTCTGCGGAGGAGAATTTTCTGGACATGAAGGCACATGGGTGTAATTCCTGAGACTCCGGGTCTTCCTGAGAAAGGATAGCCCCCACTCCAACCTCTGAGGCATCTACCTCGACAATAAAGGGGAGATCCGGGTTAGGGTGTCTGAGTACTGGAGCTGAGACAAAGGCCTGCTTTAAGGCCAGGAAGGCAGACTTGGCTTCAGGCGACCAATTGGAAGGGTCCGCTCCTTTTTTAGTCAATGCCACAATAGGAGCAACCAAATCTGAGAAGGTATGATAAAACGCCTATAGTAATTTGCAAACCCTAAAAAGCGCTGAATTGCTTTTAAGTTTGTGGGTTGTGCCCAATTTAGGATGGCCTGGAGTTTTTTTGGTTCCATGAAAAACCCCTTAGGAGAAATAATATACCCCAGGAAGGATACTTCTGTGATGTGGAAATCACATTTCTCCAGTTTGGCGTACAAATGATTTTCCCGTAACTTCTGAAGGACCAGTCGCACATGGGTAATATGTTGTTCCAAAGACTCAGAGTAAATCAAAATGTCGTCTAAATAAACGACTACGAACTTTCCCAGAAAGTCGCGAAGGACGTCGTTAATGAGATCTTGAAATACAGCAGGAGCATTAGACAGCCCAAACGGCATCACCAGGTATTCATAATGTCCCGACTGTGTGCTGAAAGCCGTCTTCCACTCATCCCAGATTTTATTCGGATGAGATTGTAAGCCCCTCTAAGATCGATCTTGGAAAAGATAACGGCAGTCCGGAGCTGATCAAATAGTACTGAAATCAGTGGCAAGGGGTAGGTGTTTTTAACAGAAATTTTATTCAGAGCCCGATAATCAATACATGGTCTGAGCGACCCATCTTTTTTCTCAACAAAAAAGAACCCTGCACTCAAGGGAGAATTCGAGGGCCTAATGAAGCCTTTTTTCAGGCTTTCCTGTACGTAATCATTCATTGCCATAGTTTCCGGCCCAGACAGGGCATATAGTCTCACTTTAGGCAAAGAGGCACCGGGAACTAAGTCAATAGCGCAGTCATAGGACCGATAAGGGGGCAGAATATCCGCATTACCCTTGGAGAAAACATCGGCAAAGTCCTGATATTCCAAAGGAATAAGTTCTGGGGTGACTGCCGCAACCCGGACTGGACGGGAAATACATTCCTTAACACAAAAAGGACCCCATCGGGAAATCTCCCCAGACCGCCAATCTATGGTAGGATTATGAAAGGCAAGCCAGGGGTGACCCAACACTACGGGGACAGCCGGACAATGGGTAAGGTAAAATTCGATTTTCTCAGAATATAGGGCCCCCACTGTCAGTTGTACTGGAGGTGTGCGGTGAGTGATTACCCCATTAGAAAGCGGACCACCATCCAAACCGTGCATGGTGATACGTTTATCCAAAGGTATCTGTGGAACGCCCAAAGCCTGAGCCCAACCAAGATCCATGAAATTTCCCGCAGCTCCACTGTCGACAAAGGCCGACACCAATGACCTGAGACTACCAAAGGAAATTTTTACAGGAACTAATAAGGAATCATTAGAGGAGATCAGTTGCAGACCCAAGTGAACCCCCTCACAATTCACTTGGTCAGAGCGTTTCCCTGCTTATTCGGGCAATTACACGCGATATGTCCCTTGCCACCACAATACAAGCAAAGACCAGAATTTAGCCTTCTGGTTCTTTCCTCTGGGGACAGCCGGGAGAGACCCATTTGCATGGGCTCCTCGACGTCCTCAGGGAAAGTATACACACATGGACTAGGCCTGAAACTAGCTCCTCTTTCAGCCCTCCGCTCCCGGAGACGACGATCAATTTTAATAGCAAGCTCCATGAGTTTGTCTAAAGTCTCTGGAGCGGGGTACTGAAGGAGACTGTCTTTAATAACTTCAGACAAACCGAGGCGAAACTGACTGCGCAGGGCCGGGTCATTCCAGCCACAGTCGTTCGACCAACGGCGAAACTCTGTACAATACGCCTCTGCTGGATTTTTCCCTTGCTTAAGTGCACGCAGGTGGCTCTCAGCCGACGCTTCCCTATCAGGGTCATCGTACAAAAGGCCTAGGGACTTAAAAAAAGTATCTACAGAAAGCAAGGCAATATCATCGGCTTTTAGCCCAAAAGCCCAGGTTTGCGGATCGCCTTGTTGTAATGACATCACAATCGCGACCCGTTGAGACTCAGTACCAGAGGATCGGGGCCTTAAATGAAAATAAAGCTTACAAGCTTCCTTGAAATTAAAAAAATCCTTTCGGTTACCTGAAAAACGGTCAGGAAGGTGCATCTTTGGTTCTGGAATCATACTCGGGGAGGCTCGCAAAAGATCTTCCTGCGATCTCACCCGAAGAGTAAGATCCTGAACCATCTGAGTTAGTTCCTGAATCTGGTTGGCCAAAAGCTGGCTGGGATTCGGTCCTAATACTGCCGGATTCATGAGGCCGAATTTCAAGGCCCACCAAAAACAAATAACTCTTTATATTTTTTCTTTTTGTTTTTTGGGCCGGTGATAATGTTACGTTCCTGATGCTCAGAACTAGAGAGATGTTACGTAGTAAGTCCAGTGCACCAGGACGTGACGCTGAAATAAGGGATGGTACGGGAATAGCCCCTAGCACCCTACCTCCATTGTTTTACCCGTGTGGTCAGTTCACGCCTGAGTGACTATGGTTTCTTGGGCCCACGGCAGCCGCGTTTGAAGGGCGGATTAGGTCTGCCCAACTCCGATGCCCCCAGGTCTTAGAGTGAGACAAGGCGTGAGCCGAGACAGGATAATAACAAGGGGACCTCTAACTAAAGCAAACAGAAAGCTAGGGGCTACTAACTGCCCTAAAACTAAATATATGTGCGGCACGCCGCCAAAGGAAAAGAACAACAAAAGACACCACTGTCCACACCCCCACACGGCACCGCCGTGTACCGGGGAGGACAGTGAAAAGCGGAAACCTCCGCAAAAACCACCAATACAAAATTAACACAAGGACTTAAGCGGCCTAGGCCGCAACCCGCGGCAGATGCCGCTACTCACGAAACCGGGAGAGAACCCCAACAAGCGAGAACCCCCAGATGACTGCAACAGGTTCACTTGGACAGGAAGGATTCCCAGGACCGGCTTCAGAACTCCAGGACTCAGGAGCGCAGGGAGCAGGATCGACCAGATACAGCTGACCAGGAACAGACGTTGCAAGGCAGGAACAGCATACAGGAAGCTATCACCGGCGAGGCTGTAGAGTTCTGGCTCCCATAAAAAGGCCCTGCTGGCCAATGACAGGAGGGCCAGCAAGACCAGCCCCCAGACCCTAATTACTAGTTGCTGTGCAGCTGCCCTGCTGCACGAGCAACTAATCAATCTTTATCTGGCAACGGGGAACGCGGTCCGCCAATGGCGTCCCCGTTGCTATGGACCCAGCGGCTGTGGACGTCCGACGTCCTAGCATTGCCAGGGACCCGGCGGCTACAGTACGCACGGCGTCCTGGCGTTGCTAGGCGCCGGGCGGGCAGGGAGAGAGGTGCGGCGGCCGTGAGCATCGCTTGGAAGCAGACCGAGCGGCGCCGCGGACCGCGGCACCTAACATACACCTTACGGAGGACAGATTTCCCCTTTTTACACATTACGGCAGACAGTGCGCCCTTTTTACACATTACGGCAGACAGCGTCCCCCTTTTTACACATTACGGCAGACAGCATCCCCTTTGTACACATTACGGCAGCCTGTGTCCCCCTTTTTACACATAACGGCAGACAGCGTGCCCTTTTTGCACATTACGGCAGACAGCGTCCCCCTTTTTACACATTAAGGCAGACAGCGTCCCCATTTTTACACATTACGGCAGACAGCGTTCCCCTTTTTACACATTAAGGCAGACAGAATAGAAAGAAAGAAAGAAAAAGAAAGAGAGAATTATACTTACTGTCTCCGCTGGCTGTCAAGCTCCTCAGGCAGCTTCTTCTAGCAGAGATCCCGGGCAGGGGAGGAAGAGGGAGGTGGAGGAGGGAGCCACAGCAGCGCAGTGTTATTGGTGGAGGCGCTGCTGTCTCTGCCCTTCACCATAGGCTGTCCTCCACCGCTGTGAATGCTGGGATGCGCTTCCCAGCATTCACAGCGGCTGAGGACAGCCTATGGTGAAGGAAAGGGACAGCAGCAGCAGCGCCTCCACCAATTACACAGCGCTGCTGCGGCTCCCTCCTCCACCTCCCTCCTCCTCCTTCTCCCCCATGACCGCTCCACTCCTCTCCTCGGCGGCGGCTGTGTGCTGCGGGCGATGGTTGCCCGCAGCACACAACGGCATGTAATAAGTCAGTTTGACTCATTACATGCCGCGCTGCTTTGGGCCCCTGGACAGTGGAGGGCCCCAGTGCAAGGCACTGCTTGCATTGGCGGTAGTTCCGCCACTGGTTATTACTACTAAATCTACTACTACTACTACTACTACTGCTGATATTACTACCACTACTACCAGTGGCGTAAGTTCGTCACAGTTGCCCGGAGGCAAGATAAATATTGGTGTCCCCCTATTTCCTATATTAAGATAAGTATATGTATGTATGTGTGCGTGTATGTGTGTATATATATATATATATATATATATACCATGCAGTGTGACCCGGCACTCCTCACGCTCCCCAGCGTTATGAGATACTTGCCCCCGTGCCTTCACCTCCTGGATACGATCCCATAGACAACAGCAGCAATGAGGGCGGCACTGGGAGACTTAGCAAGTAGGTTAAAGAAAAAGTGCTTTAATGAATCTACGTTTTGGGGACGCAGCCCCTTCGTCAGGATACGACATCAGACAATAATCAGTGTTTAAATACCTGTGCATAAGGAGGTTTCTCACCGCCGCCGCCCGTCGCGCTGCCCAGATCCCGGAACTGACGTCACTCCCCCCAAAGGAAGTGACGCGTCACCGGTCCATCTAGCCGGCGCTCTTGGGCTGTTGGAGATAAGTAACCAAGGCAACGTCAACAACATTCGTGACCGCTTGATAAAATACAAAACATAAAACTACGGTGCGGTGCAAATAAAGAAACACATCAAAACAACATTGCCATTGTTACATATATGTGCGAACAATTAAAAATATAACATAACACATTAAAATGCTGCCAAGTGCTCCAGAACAATGCAGTGTATTCACAAAATCAATACGTATAGTTTAACTCTAATATATATCAAAAATCAACAATCAATAACTACTGTATGCTTAGTCTGGGGCTAGCAACCTTTAAGACTAACAGAGGCTATTTCAATAGTTTACCGACTGTCATGTGAAGGGATAATTTCAAGTAGCCACTACTAACAAATCAGGAGTAAATCAGGAGTACTAGTATTCAAATGAAAAGGAACAATTTACAAGAAACATTTCAAGCTCAATGTCTCATTCAGTCCTTTAGGGTGTAGTGTATTGAGGGTGGAGATCCATTTTGCCTCTATCTGGAGCAATTTCTTGGATCGATCCCCCCCCCCTCGTAGCGACAATGGAACCTGATCAATGATCTTATAGCGGAGGGTTGCCATACCGTGTTTAGCCAACACAAAATGGCGAGCCACAGGTTGGTCGCTAGTCCCTGACTAATAAGCCTCCCGTATCGCGTATCGATGTTGTGCCATCCTCGTTTTGAATGCACAATCAGTTTTGCCGACATATGTCAGCCCACATGGGCATGTCAGCACATATACGACAAATTTTGAATCACAGGATAATGGGTACTTGATAAGATATTTTTTACCTGTATGGGGATGCTGAAAGGAATCACCTTGTATCAGGTAGCTACAGGTGGTACAGCCACTACATTTAAAGCAGCCATTTTTACGTTTCAGGAAATTCTTGGCAGGGGGATCTTTACCAAACTTGGATATGTCGGTCTTAACGACAAAATCCCTAATACTCCGGCCCTTAGAGTAGCTATGGAGAAGTCTAGATTGATAAGCTTCACCCAAATCCTTATCAGAAGCTATAATCGGCCATAGTTGTTTGGTCCTAGAGGCTATATGGTTGCTGCTGGTACTGAATTGTGTTACCCATCCCTTTAAGTTGTTTGGGAACCTTGGGAGCCAGCAGCTGCTGCCTTGTTATCCCTAAGGCTTTTCGTTTGGCTTTTTCCAGAAGCTCATCCGGGTAGCCTCTCTCTCTAAACTTAGTAGTCATTATCGCCAGTTGTTTGTCACGTTCTGCCGCTGTGTTAGTAATGCGGCAGACCCGTAGAAACTGGGAATAGGGCAAACCCCGGATGGTAGCTTTCGGATGAAAGCTATCGAATTTTAACAAATTATTTCTGTCAGTAGCCTTTGTGAACAGTTTCGTGCCAATTGTCCCATCTATGATGGTAATGCATACATCGAGAAAATTAATTTGTGTATCATCCATCTCCATGGTGAATTTAATGGGGCTGGGCGAAGAGTTATGCTGTTCAATAATCTCAATCAATTTATCTCTTGAGCCTCCCCAGAAAATCAATATGTCATCTATATAATGCTGGTATAGACATAACTGTGAGGTAATAGTACAATCCTGTAGGAATAATTCCCTTTCAAGTTCCCACATATACGAATTGGAAAATGCCGGGGCCACAGCCGACCCCATGGCACAGCCAGTGCATTGAATGTAAAAATTATTATCGTACAAGAAATAATTATGTACCAATGTAAACTCCAGAAGTGACAGGAAAAATTCAATGTCTGGGCCAGTATAATGGGGATTGTTGGTTATAAGATGTTTAACCGCCTGTACACCTGCCCCGTGAGGGATATAGGTGTACAGGCTCGCCACATCTATAGATGCTAAAGTGACCCATGGGGTAGTGTCCCCATTTTCTCTAGTAGACGAAACAAAGAGGATGTATCTTTCAGGTGCGTGGGTGTATTTTGTATACAGGGTTGTAAAAAACTGTCACAAAAAACTGAAACCACCTCACACAATGACCCTCTGGCCGAAATTATGGGTCTGCCCGGCAGGTTCACCGCATCCTTATGAATTTTAGGGATCACATAGAATACAGGAACCACCGGGCAGTCAACACACAATGCCTTGCTAACGCCTACTGAAATGATACCATTATCCACAGCTTGTTTCAAAATAACTTCCAACTCTCTTTTGAACACATTAGTTGGGTCTCTAGATAACTTTGCATAAGTAGATTATCAGATAATAGACCTTCACATTCTGTCTTATACTTCAACGTATCAAGTACCACAATACCCCCACCCTTATCAGCCTGCCGTATAATGATATCCTCTCTTTTACTTAAGCTAGCCATACACCAGGACGATATCTTTCCAACCAGCCAACTAGTTGGCTGGTTGGAAAGATAATCTGGCAGTGTGTGGGAGCAAACGATTATCAGCCGTTTGCTCCCACACGCTGTAAAACGGCCAGAAACGGTCTGTCCAACTAGTTGGGAAAATCAAACTTGTTTGATTTTCCTAACTAATCGTTCAGATGTAGGGGGAACATTCCCCCCAACTGAACGATAAGTAGGCGGACACTGGCCAGCAGTCTCCGCCTACTTCTTTCACCATCACTGCCTGCGGGCAGCACTGTGTGGAGAAGGAGCCGGGAGGAAGTGCAGGGGCAGCTGCGGCAGTTTATCACTGCTGCCGGGCTGCCCCTGTCATACGGACACCTCCAGAAGCGGACGCGGCAGATGGGTGAAGAAGTGCAGGGGCAGCTGCGGCAGTCTATCACTGCTGCCGGGCTGCCCCTGTCACACTGACACCTCCAGTAACGAACGCGACACCTCCGCTGGCCGCCCCATCCATCCCGCCAGCCTCCCTCAGCCCTGCTCAGCCCGGCACCGCAAATTTACACCCCGCCCGCCAGCCTCCCTCCGCCTGCACCGGCTGCCACACCGGTAATTCACCGGCCGGCCGCCCGCCCGCCAGCCTCCTTCCCCCGCATCGGCGGCCCGCCCGCCCGCCAGCCACCATCCCACCCCCGCACCGCTAATCAGCCGCCCCCCTGCACCCGCACCGCTAATTTGCCGCACCACCCCCCCGCACCCTCACCGCTAATTCGCTGCACCCCCCCCGCACCCGCACCGATAATCAGCTGCACCCCCGCACCCGCACCGCTAATTCGCCGCACCCCCCACCGCACCCGCACCGATAATCAGACCTGCACCGCTAATTCGCCGCACCCCCCCCGCACCCGCATCGCTAATTCGCCGCACCCCCCGCACCCGCACCGCTAATTCGCCGCCCCCCCCCCGCACCCCACCGCTAGTTCGCCGCACCCCCCCCCCGCTACGGTAGCACATCACTGCTGCCGCTGTCACAGGACACCCAGCAGTGGCACCCCTCCCGCGATACCCCACGATCGCGGCACCCCCCGCACCCCACCCATGATTGCTGCACCCACGCACGCCACCCCCGATCACTGGCACCCCACCTGCGGTTGCGGCACCCCCGCACCCCACCCGCGATTGCGGCACCCCACCCGCGATCGCGGCACCCCCCGCACCCCACCCGCGATCGCGGCACCCCCCGCACCCCACCCACGATCGCGGCACCCCTTGCAGCTTACCCGCAATCGTGGCACCCCCCCGGAACTTACCCGCAATCGCGGCACCCCCCCACCCCCCGCGATCGCGGCACCCCCCGCATATCACCCACGATCGCGGCACCCCCGCATATCACCCGCGATCTTGCCACCCCCCGCATATCATCCACGATCGCGGCACCCCCCGCATATCACCAGCGATCGCGGGACCTCTGCTCCCCTCCTGCAGTCACTGCCCTCCAAGATCGCGGCACCCCTTCCCCCTCACCACCACCAGGGCCAGCTCCAGCCCGCACCGGCTCCCGCACCGCTAATCCCCCCCCCCCCGCGGCCCCCCTCCGCCAGCCTTCTGTCACTTCAGACGCGCGCGGAGACAATCAGGTGAGTGCCACGGAGTGGCGCTTCCTGATTGGCTGAAGAGACACTTCTGTGACAGCTGTGACCGGGGTGTCTCTGCATTTGTGGAAAGGGTTCCCATGTGTAAACATGGGACCCCTTTCAGTCCGCTTGGTCCGGGTGTTCGGTTTGTTGTTTTGCCAAGTACGTGGATTATAATCTGGACCCTGGATCAGGTGAGTATAATTATCTTTTATTTTCAGGTACCCGTGGATTCTACTTGGAGAAGAGGACCGACTGCTTCGTGTCAACCTAGGTAAGTATGTGTGTGTCGACATGTGTGAAATAAAGTTTTACTGTCACGGTGTTTGTCTCCTGTTTTTATTTGGGTATTTTTTTTCCCATTAGAACTACAGGTACCAGCGGGCCCGTTTTTCTCCCGCATGCTGGTACTTGTGGTTCTCCAAGTACCAGCTTGCGGGGGAGGCTTGCTGGGACTTGTAGTACTACTGAAAAAACCAATATTCTTTTAATTTTCTCAAGGCTATCAGCCCCCCATCCGCAGCCTTTGGATGGGGGGGACAGCCTCGGGCTTCACCCCTGGCCCTTGGGTGGCTGAGGAGGGGAACCCCTTGATTGAAGGGGTCCCCACTCCCCCAGGGTACCCCGGCCAGGGGTGACTAGTTGGATATTTAATGCCACGGCCGCAGGGCACTGTATAAAAGTGACCCCCGGCTGTGGCATTATCTGTCCAGCTAGTGGAGCCCGATGCTGGTGTAAAAAATACGGGGGACCCCTACTCTTTTTGTCCCCCGTATTTTTTGCACCAGCACCAGGCGCAGAGCCCGGTGCTGGTTTTAAAAATACGGGGGATCCCCTGTCCGTTTTTCCCCCAGATTTTTAGAACCAGGACCGGCTCGAAGAGCCCGAGGCTGGTTATGCTTTGGAGGGGGGACCCCACGCCATTTTTTTCAGGTTTTTCCCATTCCATTTAAAAATAATAATAATAATAATAATAATAATAATAATAATAATAATAATAATAATAATCTTTTTAAAAATATATAAATAATACTTGTGCCTCCAAAAAAGACAAACCAAGTACCTAATCCCTTCTAATATAAATAGATATGCTATTACCCACCCCAAAAAACACAAAAAAAAACATGTTTTTAACATTTTTTATTAGATTCCGCCAGCAAAGTGTGGCGGATTGAAAATGACCGAAACCGAAACGTTAAGCTGTCAGAACAGGGTCACGTATGTTCTTGATTTTGGAAAGTCCTAGAGTGCCGCCTATCGTTTGTGATATGTTTGCTTTTTGAAGCTCAGGAGGGCACCAGGCAAGCTGTACATTTTACTACATTGGGAGTGCCGAACATCTACATCTGGTATATATATATATATATATATATATATATATAATTTGCCTTGGCAGCCCAACCATGCTGGTATCCATAGTTCAGTATAAAAACAAGTAAATCTAATAAATGTATGGTGGTGAAAGAAAAGCCCAGTTTCACTGAAAAAAAGACAATTCTGCATGTTTTGAAATGAAAAAAAAAACAAAACAAAACTGAAGAACTGTAGGAAGGCACTGTCCGCCTACTTCGGTGACATCACAAGTTGGACAGAAGTTGGAAGGTTGGTTGATCTGATGAAAAGTTGGTTAGATGTGTGGAGCACTGGTAAAAAGTTGGTGAGATGTATGGGGCACTGTTTTAGTTGAACAGACAAGTTGGATGGTTGGAAGTTTGGAGTGTTGGAGAAAAGTTGGTCTGATGTATGGCTAGCTTTAGACTTTTCAAAGCATCAAATTCATCTTTAGTAAGATTAGGATAACACTTGGCTTTAATGCCCTGCTCTGAATTGTCCAACATTCGGCTGAAAGTTTTTTATAGAGGTGTTAATGGTATGTGGTTCAAACGTAGACCTCATCAATCGTCTCACCTGAGGTGGTAGAGAGTCCGTCACTGTGGATGTTCCCGACTTATTCTGCTTGGAAAAATGTTCCTTAAGGTTAAGTGATCTAATCAATTTGTAGTTGTCAATCTTCTGTTGAAATGGGTCAGCCGACCTGGTGGGGATAAATGAAAGGCCTCTACTCAGCACTCTGGTCTCGATATCAGAAATGTGGCCAGAGGATAGGTCAAAAATCAATTGCGCCTTCCCTTCAGGGGTTTTATACCGGTATTGGCTCCTCGCCTGCCTCTTTGTTTGGCCACCTCTCCTCGTTGGGGCTCCTCTCTTCCGGCAATTATCGCCCGGGTACGAAATTATCCCTTCACATGACAGTCGGTAAACTATTGAAATAGCCTCTGTTAGTCTTAAAGGCTGCTAGCCCCAGACTAAGCATAGTTATTGATTGTTGATTTTTGATATATATTAGAGTTAAACTATACGTATTGATTTCGTGAATACACTGCATTGTTCTGGAGCACTTGGCAGGATTTTAAAGTGTTATGTTCTATTTTTAATTGTTCGCACATATATGTAACAATGGCAATGTCGTTTTGATGTGTTTCTTTATTTGCATTGCACCATAGTTTTATGTTTTGTATTTTATCAAGCGGTCACGAATGTTGTTGACGTTGCCTTGGTTACTTATCTCCAACAGCCCGAGAGCGCCGGCTAGACGGACCGGTGACGCGTCACTTCCTTTGGGGGGAGTGACGTCAGTTCCGGGATCCGGGCAGTGCGACGGGCGGTGGCGGTGAGAATCCTCCTTATGCACAGGTATTTAAACACTGATAATTGTCTAATGTCGTATCCTGACGAAGGGGCTGCGTCCCCGAAACATAGATTCATTAAAGAACTTTTTCTTTAACCTACTTGCTAAGTCTCCCAGTGCCGCCCTCATTGCTGCTGTTTTATATATATATATATATATATATATATATATATGTGTGTGTGTGTGTGAGTGGGGGGGGGGGGTTGTTCAGAGAAAAATGTATATACTGTATTTATACATTTCTCTAATGTCCTTGAGGATGCTGGGACTCCGTAAGGACCATGGGGAATAGACGGGCTCCGCAGGAGATAGGGCACTTTAAGAAAGTTTTGGACTCTGGGTGTGCACTGGCTCCTCCCTCTATGCCCCTCCTCCAGACCTCAGTTTTACACTGTGCCCAGAGCAAGATGGGTGCACTGCAGAGAGCTCTCCTGAGTTCTCTGCCTAGAAGCATTTTTGTTTGGATTTTTTTTCTACTTTTTTACAGGGAGCACTGCTGGCAACAGGCTCCCTGCATCGAGGGACTGAGGAGAGAGGGGCAGACCTTCTTGTCTAAGATAGGCTCTGCTTCCTCGGCTAATGGACACCATTAGCTCCAGAGGGGGTGAACACAGGTTCTTACTGGGCGTCCACCCCCAGAGCCGCGCCGCCGTTCTCCTCACAGAGCCAGAAGAACCGAAGTCAGAAGACGTCAGGCGGCAGAAGCCTTCAGCTTCACTGAGGTAACGCACAGCACTGCAGCTGTGTGTCATTGCTCCCATACACCTCACATACTCCGGTCACTGTAAGGGTGCAGGGTGCAGGGGGGTGCGCCCTGGGCAGCAATATAACACCTCTATTATGGCAAAAGACAATATACATGTAAAGGTTTGCACTGTACATGTATATAAAAGAGCCCCCACCATATTTTAGTAAGTTTGAGCGGGACAGAAGCCCGCAGCCGAGGGGGCGGGGCTTCTCCCTCAGCACTCACCAGCGCCATTTTCTCTCCACAGCACCGCTGAGAGGAAGCTCCCCGGACTCTCCCCTGCTTACACATGGTGAAGGGGTGTTTAAAAGAGAGGGGGGGGGGGGGCACACAGAGCTGGTTTAAGGCTCCGGGAGGCCAGGGGCACTAAAGAGCAGGGGGCCCCCATGGACTCAAAAGTTATATATATATAATATATACACACACACACATATATACCAGGCTTGTTCTGGCACTCCGCCCTCTGCTATAAATTGCCTTGCTCTGGTGCCCTATAGTTTGAAGTGTCACTCCACAGATATACAGTATATAGCAATGCAGGCGGCACTCAGAGACCTGTAGTGTTTATAAATGCTGTGTTTCCTGACGAAGGGGACTTGATCCCCGAAACATTGAAATAAACATTTCACAGTTTTATCACTAAACACTACATGTCTCTGCATGCCACCTGCATTGCTATATATATATATATATATATATATATATATCATGGAGCGCCACACACACAGAGGTGCAGGGGGTGCTAAGTGTATCAAACATAGGGGACTGGGGGCACAGGGTATCACAAACACAGGGGCGGGGGACACACAATGCACCACACATGGGGGAGCACAGAATGTTATGCACACAGGAGTAGGGGGGGCACAGGGTGCCACACACACACACACATACGCGCACACACACACACACACACACACACACACAAAGGCAGTGGGCACAGAGGGCCACACAACAACGTGGGGGGGTAGATGGTGCCACACACACATAAGACAGGGGGTAGAGGGGCCACACACGGGGATAGGGGGAGGGGCAGGAGGGCACAAGGTGTCATACATACACGCAGGGGGACACTCACCAGGGTGAGGGGGGTAGATGGTGCCACACACAAAAGACAGGGGCTAGAGGGGCAACACACAGGGGGTTGGGGAGGGTACAGGAGGGCACAAGTGGTCATACACACACACTGGTGGGCACAGAGGGCAACACACCAGGGTGAGGGGGGTAAAGGATGACACACACATAAGGCAGGGGGGTACCTGGGGCCACACACAGGGGGGGTGGGGAGCAACAGAGCACAGGGCTCTCTGGTCACTCACCGTTAGTGAGGCCCGCCGACCCAGGCACAGGATGAAGAGGAGGCCGGCGGCTGGAGGTTCAGAGTGCCGGCACCAATGCAGCACCATGGCGCCGCACTGTAGTGTGAGGCCGGAGTCGAGGACACTCTTGGAACTGTCCGGTAAGTGCGTCACCCCCAACACAGGGCGGCTGCTGGAGGAGGGAGGGTGGCGGGGCCGCTGAGGAGTCGGGCATCTCAGCTCTCCAGCAGGGAGGGAGGGCGGAGAATGCTCTGTGTGGTGAGAGATCTCCGGCGCATGGGGGGGGGGGGTACCGAGAGGGGAAATGCTGTGTAGTCGTGTGTGTGTGACAGGGTACAGGTGGAGCGGCGGTCCCTGAAGGCAGTCCAGAGCCATGGTAGCCGCATAACTGCATCCACCACAGTCACACACAGCCTGCACCCTCGCGCCCCGCAGTAGCAGCCAGAGGGAGCACTGTGCACACACCCTGTGGTGGACGTCAGGGACGGGGGGCCCCTGGGAGAGGGGGGCCCAGGGTAATGTAACTCCTTGGCCCCTCCCTTAATCCGGCTCTGGGGGCACATAATTGGCGGTTAACATATTATACAGCGCGGCTGGGGAAAAACATTTTGTGTTTGTCTCCAGGATCATTGGGCTGGGGTGTGTGCTGGCATACTCTCTCTCTGTCTCTCCAAAGGGCCTTGAAGGGGATACTGTCTTCAGAAAAGAGGTTCCCTGTGTGTGTGAAGTGTGTCGGTACGCGTGTGTCGACATGTTTGTCGGAAGGCGCGCTTAATGTGGAGGGGGAGTGCTTGAATGCCATGTCACATTTACACTCATTCAGGTACTATTGTTAGACCGGCTATGGCATCGGCCTGGGTTTGTAGTGCGGTTGTGGCATGGGCAGATTCCTTATCTACGGAGATTTACACCTTAGATAGGGATGCCATTCAAATGACCATAGAGCATATCAGAGATGATGCCTTGTATATGAGAGATGCTCAGAGAGACATTTGTTTATTAAGCTCCAGAATAAATGCTATGTCTATTTCTGCTAGGTCGGCTCTTGTGGACCCGACAGTGGACGGGAGATGCCGATTCAAAGCGGCATATGGAGTCCTTGCCTTACAAAGGGGAGGAATTGTTTGGAGACGGCCTCTCGGACCTTGTCTCTACTGCTACGGCTGGTAAGTCGAATTTCTTACCTTATGTCCCCCCACAGCATACAAAAAAGGCACCTCATTATCAAATGCAGTCCTTTCGTTCCAATAAAAACAAAAAGGTACGGGGATCGTCCTTTGTTGCCAGAGGGAAAGGCAGGGGAAAGAAGCTGCACACAGCAGATCATCCTCTAATGTGAGCAATACACCATCTTTATAATCAACCACTTTTAGCTACATGCCCATACTACAATACATGTGCGTCCGATTAGCCAACCTCCTGTAATCGCCTAGGAATGAACAACACATTCCTCTTACACTTTTTGGTATGTATATCTGTAAACTGTACTGTGACTCTGTACTAGCACCATCAAGAGCATTCGCAGTGCAACCTAGACACACGTGCAGACGAAAAACATTGCACAAAAAAATAAAAAAATAAAAACACATTAGCACCTGACAGGAAAAAATGAAACACATTGGTCCCAGACCGGAAAAAATAAAACACATTGGCCACTGACAGGGAAAAATACAAAACACTGGCATCCCAACAGGAAAAAATAAAACATACTGGCACCCAACAGAAAAAAAAAACATATTGGTTCCCTGACAGGAAAAAATAACACACATCGGTGGTCATTCCGAGTTGTTCGCTCGTTGCCATTTTTCGCAACGGAACGATTAGGTGGAATATGCGCATGCGCACGGTACGCAGCGCGCATGCTTTCAGTAATTTAACACAAAACTTTGGAGATTTGCACAAGCTTGAGCGACGTTTTTTCATCGCTCGAGTGATCATAGTGTGATTGACAGGAAGTGGGTGTTTCTGGGTGGTAACTGGCCGTTTTCCGGGAGTGTGCTAAAAAACGCAGGCATGCCAGGAAAAAACGCAGGAGTGGCTGGCCGAACGCAGGGCGTGTTTGTGACGTCAAACCAGGAACTAAACGGACTGAGGTGATCGCAATCTAGGAGTAGGTCTGGAGCTACTCAGAAACAGCTTGAAAATTTTTAGTAGCAATTCTGCTAATCTTTCGTTCGCAATTCTGCTAAGCTAAGATACACTCCCAGAGGGCGGCGGCCTAGCGTTTGCAATGCTGCTAAAAGCAGCTAGCGAGCGAATAACTTGGAATGACCACCATTGGCCGAGACCTGTCTGCAGTACTTGCTCCAAGAGAGAGTGATGGGCTGGAGGAGGTACTGATAATCTAGAAGGCTGGGGAAGGGGTACGGGGGTAGCATTGTATGTCCATGGGGCTAGTAGGTAGATGGGAAGTGTATGTCTTATGGGCCAGGGGGTAGTTTAGGTCTATGGGGGTGGGGTGGGGCGTGGTGCGGGCTGGGGGCGTAGTGTATGTCCCTGAGGCCTTGTAGGTAGAGCGGATAGGTCCCAGTGAAATGAATGCTTCCAATGTAATTGCTATTAATTATCCATAAAGGCATGTGTGCAATAGTGATTAGCTGGTCCCAGGGCTGCCACCAGCAAATGTGGGGCGCGGGACTGACAAAGTAGGCAGGACCCCCCCCCCCCCCCAGAAAAAAAGTTAAATAAAAATAAATAAATATTTTTTTAAAATTAAATTTTTATGCAGACACGGCACAACACCATTTTATGCCTCATGCACCATATTAAATCCCCACAGTAATGCCCTTCACCATATTATGCCCCACACAGTAATGCCCCTGACACCATATTATGGCCACACAATAATTATGCAAGTACCTGTTAGTTATAAGGGGTTCTTTTCCTTGTCAGGGGATTCCTTCCTTTCCTCCCCCATTGCGTAGCTGTCGGGAGCTCCCGGGATTCACATGCCGCTGCCTGCCCGCCTCCGTCCCTGCTGTTCTACTGCTGTCCTCCGTCCTCCTGCAGCTCTGTATTGAAAACGTCCCTCCCTAAATGGCTCCTCTAGTGTCTTGAATAACTGTCTCCTCTGTGGCGACAGCTATTTTAGGTAGAGATGAGCGGGTTCGGTTCGTCGAGATCCGAACCCCCCCCGAACATCACCTATTTTACACAGGTCCGAGGCAGCCTCGGATCTTCCCGCCTTGCTCGGTTAACCCGAACGCGGCCGAACGTCATCATCCCGCTGTCGGATTCTCGCGAGATTCGTATTCTATATAAAGAGCCGCGTGTCGCCGCCATTTTCACTCGTGCATTGGAGATTGAACGGAGAGGAAGAGGCTATGTTCTCTGCCTGAAAAGCTCCATATCTGTGCTCAGTATGCTGCAAGTATCTGTGCTCAGTGTGCTGCAAATATATGTGCTCAGTGTGCTGCAAATATCTACGTTCTCTGCCTGAAAAGCTCCATATCTGTGCTCAGTGTGCTGCAAATATCTGTGCTCAGTGTGCTGCATTTTGGTGACCAACAGTATATAGTTGTACAGTACAGTAGGTCATTGCTGTATCTTGCAGCTCTGTGTCACTGCAAATATCCATTCCATATCTGTGCTGCATTTTTGTGAACAATATATATAGTAGTACAGTGCAGCATTTTAGTGACCAACAGTATATAGTTGTACAGTACAGTAGGCCATTGCTGTATCTTGAAGCTCTGTGTCACTGCAAGTATCCATTCCATATCTGTGCTGCATTTTTGTGAGCAGTATATATAGTAGTACAGTGCAGCATTTTGGTGACCAACAGTATATAGTTGTACAGCACAGTAGGCCATTGCTGTATCTTGCAGCTCTGTGTCACTGCAAATATCCATTCCATATCTGTGCTGCATTTTTGTGAGCAGTATATATAGTAGTACAGTGCAGCATTTTGGTGACCAACAGTATATAGTTGTACAGTACAGTAGGCCATTGCTGTATCTTGAAGCTCTGTGTCACTGCAAGTATCCATTCCATATCTGTGCTGCATTTTTGTGAGCAGTATATATAGTAGTACAGTGCAGCATTTTGGTGACCAACAGTATATAGTTGTACAGTACAGTAGGACATTGCTATTGATATAATAATATTACTGGCATATAATTCCACACATTAAAAAATGGAGAACAAAAATGTGGAGGGTAAAATAGGGAAAGATCAAGATCCACTTCCACCTAGTGCTGAAGCTGCTGCCACTAGTCATGGCAGTGACGATTCAATGCCATCAACGTTGTCTGCCAAGGCCGATGCCCAATGTCATAGTAGAGAGCATGTAAAATCCCAAAAAAAAAAGTTCAGTAAAATGACCCAAAAATCTAAATTAAAAGTGCCTGAGGAGAAGCTTAAACTTGCCAATATGCCATTTACGACACGGAGTGGCAAGGAACGGCTGAGGCCCTGGCCTATGTTCATTGCTAGTGGTTCAGCTTCACATGAAGATGGAAGCACTCATCCTCCTGCTAGAAAACTGAAAAGAGTTAAGATGGCAAAAGCACAGCAAAGAACTGTGCGTTCTTCTAAATCACAAATCCCCAAGGAGAGTCTAATTGTGTCGGCGGTTGCGATGCCTGACCTTCCCAACACTGGACGGGAAGAGGTGGTGCCTTACACCATTTGCACGCCCCCTCCAAGTGCTGGAAGGAGCACCCGCAGTCCAGTTCCTGATAGTCAAATTGAAGATGTCACTGTTGAAGTACACCAGGATGAGGATATGGGTGTTGCGGGCGCTGAGGACGAAATTGACAAGGAGGATTCTGATGGGGAGGTGGTTTGTTTAAGTCAGGCACCCGGGGAGACACCTGTTGTCCGTGGGACGAATATGGCCATTGACATGCCTGGTCGAAAAAAAAATCAGCTCTTCGGTGTGGAATTATTTCAACACAAATGCGGACAACAGGTGTCAAGCCGTGTGTTGTCTTTGTCAAGCTGTAATAAGTAGGGGTAAGGATGTTAACCGCCTAGGAACATCCTTCCTTATACGTCACCTGGAGCGCATTCATCAGAAGTCATTGACAAGTTCAAAAACTTTGGGTGACAGCGGAAGCAGTTCACTGACAACTAAATCCAAGTGCAAACCACACCACCAACTCCCTCAGTGTCAATTTCCTCCTTAGACAGGAACGCCAATAGTCCTGCAGCCACCGCGTGCCGAAGACTGGAGCACCAGCAAACACTCCTGAACCTGCCCCGCCATCATCTGAAGCAAGAGGTGGTAACGAGGTGGAATTCAACCCTCTATATGCTTCAGAGGATGGAGGAGCAGCAAAAGGCCATTCAAGCCTATACATCTGCCTACGATATAGGCAAAGGAGGGGGAATGCACCTGACTCAAGCGCAGTGGAGAATGATTTCAACGTTGTGCAAGGTTCTCCAACCCTTTGAACTTGCCACACGTGAAGTCAGTTCAGACACTGCCAGCCTGATCCAGGTCATTCCCCTCATCAGGCTTTTGCACAAGCAGCTGGAGAGATTGAAGGAGGAGCTAAAACGGAGCGATTCCACTAGGCATGTGGGACTTGTGGATGGAACCCTTCATTCGCTTAACCAGGATTCACGGGTGGTCAATCTGTTGAAATCAGAGCACTACATTTTGGCCACCGTGCTCGATCCTAGGTTTAAAGCCTACGTTGTATCTCTCTTTCCAGTAGACACAAGTCTGCAGATGTTCAAAGACCTGCTGGTGAGACACTTTGAGATTGAAGGAGGAGCTAAAATGGAGCGATTCCGCTAGGCATGTGGGACTTGTGGATGGAGCCCTTCATTCGCTTAACCAGGATTCACGGGTGGTCAATCTGTTGAAATCAGAGCACTACATTTTGGCCACCGTGCTCGATCCTAGGTTTAAAGCCTACGTTGTATCTCTCTTTCCGGCAGACACAAGTCTACAGATGTTCAAAGACCTGCTGGTGAGACACTTGTCAACTCAAGCGGAATGTGACCGGTCAACATCTCCTCCTTCACATTCTCCCGCAACTGGGGCTGCGAGGAAAAGGTTAAGAATTCCGAGTCCACCCGCTGGCGGTGATGCAGGGCAGTCTGGAGCGAGTGCTGACATCTGGTCCGGACTGAAGGACTTGTCAACGATTACTGACATGTCGTCTACTGTCACTGCATATGATTCTGTCACCATTGAAAGAATAGTGGAGTATATGAGTGACAGCATCCAAGTAGGCACGTCAGACAGTCCATACGTGTACTGGCAGAAAAAAGAGGCAACTTGGAAGCCCTTACACAAACTGGCTTTATTTTACCTAACTTGACCCCCCCTCCCCCTCCAGTGTGTACTCCGAAAGAGTGTTTAGTGCAGCTGGTCACCTTATCAGCGATCGGCATACGAGGCTACTTCCACAAAATGTGGAGAAGATTATGTTCATAAAAATTAATTATAATCAATTCCTCCTTGGAGACATCCACCATCAATTGCCTCCAGAAAGTACACAGGGACCTGAGATGGTGGATTCCAGTGGGGATGAATTAATACTCTGTGAGGAGGGGGAAGTACACAGTGAAAGGGGTGAGGAATCGGAGGATGATGATGAGGTGGACATCTTGCCTCTGTAGAGCCAGTTTGAGCAAGGAGAGATTGATTGCTTCTTTTTTTGGTGGGGATCCAAACCAACCAGTCATTTCAGCCACAGTCGTGTGGCAGACCCTGTAGCTGAAATGATGGGTTTGTTAAAGTGTGCATGTCCTGTTTATACAACATAAGGGTGGGTGGGAGGGCCCTGGGTGGGAGGGCCCAAGGACAATTCCATCTTGCACCTCTTTTTTTTATTTATTTATCTTTGCATCATGTGATGTTTGGGGTCAATTTTTTTAAGTGCCATCCTGTCTGACACTACAGTGCCACTCCTAGATGGGCCAGGTGTTTGTGCCGCCCACTTGGGTCGCTTAGCTTAGTCGTCCAGCGACCTTAATGCAAATTTTAGGACTAAAAATAATATTGTGAGTTTTTCAGAATAGACTGGAAATGCGTGGAAATTATGGTTTTTGAGGTTAATAATACTATGGGATCAAAATTACCCCCAAATTCTATGATTTACGCTGTTTTTGAGGGGTTTTTGAAAAAAAAACACCGAATCCAAAACACACCCAAATCCGACAAAATATTTTCAGGGAGGTTTTGCCAAAATGCGTCCGAATCCAAAACACGGCAGCGGAATCGAATCCAAAACCTAAACACAAAACCCGAAAAATTTCCTGTGCACATCTCAAATTTTAGGGGACATTTTCAAAACAGAGCTGCTGGAGGGTCGGAGGACATCGCCAGAACAGCAGGGATGACAGCAAGACGGCAGGGACGGCCAGGCGGTTGCATGAGCATCCTGGGCCCTCCTCTCTCTGTCAGAGAGGCCGGGTGCGGGACAGCTGTGCCCCCAGCATCCCCCTGATGGCGGCCCTGGCTGGACCCTGCCCCTCCCTGTGTCCTCTTACCTCCCAGAATGGTACCTTTCAACTCTGTGCTGCCAATTGCAGAGCTTGCAGACAGTGTTCATGGCACAATGCACCTGCACTCACCCCTTGCTATCCAATCAGATTGTTCCCCATCGCCCAGACGATCCTTAACTCCCAGCACACTGTCTGCAGCAGATGATGGGGGAAGTAAGTAATCCCTGCAGTGCCTCATCCCTAAGGATTGTTGTGTAAATGCACCTAATACTGTATACTGTATCAGTTATCCTGCTCCGACCCCTAATATACTGTATTAGTTCCCCTGCTCCCACCCCAGGGCAGCAAACAGTTAACAACAAAAGAGCTGCAGGAGGGGGAAATGATTAGGGTTAGGGCTACACAGTACTAGTGATGGGAAGTCTAGTTCAGTTTGGTGATTAGTTCATACCTCCCAACATGACCCTCTCCAGGAGGGACACAATGCTTTGCTTCTGGACTTTTCTCTTAATGTGCGATCGCCAGCACCTGTTTTGAACAGGTGAATGAATAAGAAAGGTGTTACAGCACAGGTGATTGCAATCATATATTAAGAGGGAAGTCCAGGAGCAGAGCATTGTGTCCCTCCTGGAGAGGGTCATGTTGGGATGTATGTTAGTTCATTATGATCTAGTTCACTGAAAAGATTAGTTCAGAAGATTAGTTCATGTAGTTCATTTAGTTCATTATTTCACTCACTGACTCTGAGACTGAAAGGAGTGATTAGATTTAGAACTAGTCTAGACTATTACACATAGAGTAGGTATTTCTAATACTAGCTCATTGTAGGAGTTATATCTTTCTCAAATGATCAGATATGTTTAAAATGTCAGATTTTTTTTTTTTTTAAGAAAAGCAATACGTTATATAGCAAACTTATAGTGACATATGTATCTCTGCAATATTAATCCCTTTGTTGGTACTCCTTTTTACTTCATAATATGCAAGTGAAAGACCCAAATTCAGAGTAATGTCATGTCACTTTTTTCTGCTTTTAAAATACAATAATTAAAAGGAAAAAAAAGTCCCTTTGCCTCAATGTAACAGAACATAAAGAGAGATAAAGTGGAGATATTGCAAAGTAACCAATCAGCTTCTGTAATTTATCTTCAACAGTATATAAAGTGACTGAAGCTGATTGGTTGCTAGGGGCAACTGCTCTACTTTATGTCACTTGAAGGTTCATAGTACATATCCTCCTGTGTCTTGTGTGGAGTAATCAGACCCTACAAGATAGCATGCAGCACTCAGCACTGTATCTTTAGCTGATTAGGAGTGTAGCTTGTCACCTAATATACTGGGGGAATGAATCATGGCTATATGCAGTTCAGTATCAGCTCCATACAATGCATATGCCTGTGCGGACTCATATGGCTGTATGAGTCATTGAGCATACCTCCCAACTGTCCCGATTTTCGCGGGACAGTCCCATTTTTTGGGGACTATCCTGCTGTCCCACCCGCGGGCCACAGTGTCCCGCGGTGGGGGGGGGGGTCAGTTGGGAGGCTCTGTCAATCGCTGCTCTGCTTAACAGAGCAGCGGTGAATAGATGCTGTGCGCATGCGCACAACGTCTATTCAGTGGAGTCAGAGGGAGAGAGAGCATGCCAGCGGCTCACAGAGCGCTGGGCATGCCCCCTCAGTGATGAAAACGGGGCGTGGCTCGCGATCGCTGGTCTTCCAGCGAAGCCACGCCCCTTTCATAGGCCACGCCCCCTTTTCGGGAGCGCTGTCCCGCTCCACAAGGAAAGAAAGTTGGGAGGTATGCATTGAGTAGTGAGCTGATCAGTGATCTGTAATGAATCACTGAACTACTGAACTACTTGCAAGGAGAGTGACTCATGAGTCGTCAGGACAACGCAGTTCAATCAGCTCAACAGAGTCCACTGACTCCATGAGCACAGCAGTGACCCCTGTGGCAGCTGAGGTAAACTGACTCATGAGTATTCAGTATACACACACACACACACACACACACACACACACACACACACAGAGATTGGTTGCTATGGGCAACATCTCCGCTTCTATAGAACTACCTAAGTATATGTACCATCATATTTTTAATTATTTCAGGACTGAAGGTTCATCAGACAGACATACATATCCCCCTATGTCTTGTGTAGAGTAATCAGACCCTACAGGATAGCATTCAGCACTCAGAACTGTGTCTTACAGGATAGCATGCAGCACTCAGAACTGTGTCTTTGGCTGATTGGGAGTGACAGTGTACCCTGCTATGCTAGGTGAATTAATGAAGACTATGGGGGTCATTCCGAGTTGTTCGCTCGCAAGCTGCTTTTAGCAGCTTTGCACACGCTAAGCCGCCGCCTACTGGGAGTGAATCTTAGCTTCTTAAAATTGCGAACGAAAGATTCGCAATATTGCGATAAGACATCTCTGTGCAGTTTCTGAGTAACTTGAGACTTACTCGGCATCTGCGATCAGTTCAGTGCTTGTCGTTCCTGGTTTGACGTCACAAACACACCCAGTGTTCGCCCAGACACTCATCCGTTTCTCCAGCCATTCCCGCGTTTTTCCCAGAAACGGTAGCGTTTTTTCACACACTCCCATAAAACGGCCAGTTTCCGCCCAGAAACACCCACTTCCTGTCAATCACATTACGATCACCAGAACGAAGAAAAAACCGTGAGTAAAATTCCTAACTGCATAGCAAATTTACTTGGCGCAGTCGCAATGCGGACATTGCGCATGCGCACTAAGCGGAAAATCGCTTTGGATGCGAAGAAATTTACCGAGCGAACAACTCGGAATGACCCCCTATATGCAGTTCAGGATCAGCTCCATAGCATATGCCTGTGCACAGCAGTGCCACACATGGTAGCTTAGAGGTACTGTACTGACTCGTATGGCTGTATGAGTCATTGAGTCAGAGATCTGATCAGTGAACTGTAATTAATCACTGAACTACTTGCAAGGAGAATGACTCATGAGTAGTCAGGACAATGTAACTCAATCAGCTCCACAGAGTGAGTCCACTCCATGGCCAGTATTTACTAAAAATCCGAGTTTGGCCGATTTGTGTTTTTTTTTCTAAGTCCCAATCTGGGAATTCACTAAGCACCAATCTCGGCAGTGTTTAGACTATTCGTAATGGTTTGAATGACAACGTTCAGAAATACGAATGAATAGACCATCGGTCAAATGCGGCTGTTATTTCATACAATACGGGCATTCACTATTCATTCGTATTTGGGTGTTAGTTTCTGAGTGCTCAAGTGCAGGTCTGTTTTTTTTCCGATTCGTTAAAAAAAGCAGCAATAAAATAGACCTGCTTTTTCCAGTCGAGTTTGGATAACCATGCACGAATCAGTGAGATCTGTGCATGGTTATCTATGGGAAAGGGTCTGTTTAGTGTAAAAACGGTGAAATAAATTGCGTGGGGTCCCCCCTCCTAAGCATAACCAGCCTCGGGCTCTTTGAGCCGGTCCTGGTTGAAAAAATATGGGGTAAAAAATGACAGGGGTTCCCCCATATTTAATCAACCAGCACCGGGCTCTGCGCCTGGTCCTGGTTCCAAAAATATGGGGGACAAAAAGCGTAGGGGTCCCCCGTATTTCTGAAACCAGCACCGGGCTCCACTAGCTGGGGAGATAATGCCACAGCCGGGGGACACTTTGATATCGGTCCCTGCGGCCGTGCCATTAAAATCCCAACTAGTCACCCCTGGCCGGGGTACCCTGGAGGAGTGGGGACCCCTTCAATCAAGGGGTCCCCCCCTCCAGCCACCCAAGGGCCAGGGGTGAAGCCCGAGGCTGTCCCCCCCATCCAAGGGCGGCGGATGGAGGGCTGATAGCCAAGTGTGAAATTGTGAATATTGTTTTTAGTAGCAGTACTACAAGTCCCAGCAAGCCTCCCCGCAAGCTGGTACTTGGAGAACCACAAGTACCAGCATGCGGTGGAAAACCGGGCCCGCTGGTACCTGTAGTACTACTACTAAAAAAATGCCCCAATAAAAACAGGACACACGCACCGTGACAGTACAACTTTATTACATACATGCACACCAACATACACACATATTTACCTATGTTCCCACGAGGCTCGGTCCTCTTCTCCATGTAGAATCCTAGGGGTACCTGTTGTAAAAAATTATACTCACGTAATCCAGTGAAGAATCCGGCCTTTGAATAATCCACGTACTTGGCAAAAAAAAAAAAAAAAACGCAAACCCGACCACGCACTGAAATGGGTCCCATGTTTACACATGGGACCCCTTTCCCCGACTGCCAGGACCCCCCCTGACTCCTGTCAAAGAGGGTCCCTTAAGCCAATCAGGGAGCGCCACGTCGTGGCACCCTCCTGATTGGCTGTGTGCTCCTGTAGTGTCTGTCAGGCAGCACACGGCAGTGATACAATGTAGCGCCTATGCGCACCATTGTAGCCAATGGTGGGAACTTTGCTGTCAGCGGTGAGGTTGCTTTCGGTCAACCGCTGACCGCAAAGTTCCCACCATTGGCTACAATGGAGCGCATAGGCGCTACATTGTATCACTGCCGTGTGCTGCCTGACAGACACTACAAAAGCACACAGCCAATCAGGAGGGTGCCACGACGTGGCGCTCCCTGATTGGCTGAAGGAAACCTCTTTGACAGGAGTCAGGGGGTTCCTGGCAGTCGGGTAAAGGGGTCCCATGTGTAAACATGGGACCCCTTTCAGTGTGTGGTCGGGTTTGCGTTTTTTTTTTTTTGCCAAGTACGTGGATTATTCAAAGGCCGGATTCTTCACTGGATTATGAGTATAATTTTTTTCAACAGGTACCCCTAGGATTCTACATGGAGAAGAGGACCGAGCCTCGTGGGAACATAGGTAAGTATGTGTGTATGTTGGTGTGCATGTATGTAATAAAGTTGTACTGTCACGGTGTGTGTGTCCTGTTTTTATTGGGGTATTTTTTTAGTAGTAGTACTACAGGTAGCAGCGGGCCCGGTTTTCCACCACATGCTGGTACTTGTGGTTCTCCAAGTACCAGCTTGCGGGGGAGGCTTGCTGGGACTTGTAGTACTGCTACTAAAAACAATATTCACAATTTCACACTTGGCTATCAGCCCCCCATCCGCCGCCCTTGGATGGGGGGGACAGCCTCGGGCTTCACCCCTGGCCCTTGGGTGGCTGGAGGGGGGGGACCCCTTGATTGAAGGGGTCCCCACTCCTCCAGGGTACCCCGGCCAGGGGTGACTAGTTGGGGTTTTAATGGCACGGCCGCAGGGACCGATATCAAAGTGTCCCCCGGCTGTGGCATTATCTCCCCAGCTAGTGGAGCCCGGTGCTGGATTCAGAAATACGGGGGACCCCTACGCGTTTTGTCCCCCGTATTTTTGGAACCAGGACCAGGCGTAGAGCCCGGTGCTGGTTGATTAAATATGGGGGAACCCCCTGTCATTTTTTCCCCCATATTTTTTCAACCAGGACCGGCTCAAAGAGCAAGAGGCTGGTTGTGCTTAGGAGGGGGGACCCCACGCAATATTTTTCAGATTTTTAAAGACTTTATTCATCTTTTTAAGGTACACAATGAAGCCCTTCAAGGATCTCACAGATACGGCCGGGATTCCTTGTGTTTTTTCAAGCAGTGTTTTACTCATCACTCCCGTAAAACACTTCCTGATATTACGAATCACATCGACATTGGAAAAAACGATTGTGCAAAACTCGGCAGCTTAGTGAATGATCGTATCAGGATTCAAAAAGTTGCAGTAAAATGCACCCGATACCATTCGAGTTCAAACACCCTTCAAAACGGCCAAAACACGAATATTAGTAAATATTGCCCCATGTCTGAGCACAACAGTGACCCCTGTGGCAGCAGAGATGTACTGACTCATGAGTATTGCTGAGTGAGAGCTGAATAACAGTGCTGCTGCAGCTGCATCAGCACCTACACAACACCCAGCAGAAGATTTAGCACAGCAGTATGCTCAGGACTGGAGCCAGTAGTACCAGAAGTAGCAGCAAGTGTTTGGACATCTGGACTAATAGGACAGTGATTGTATCACAAATGGTGAGGAGCATGACCACCAGGGGTGTATCTAGGGGTCTGAGCACCCCTGGCACAGTAAGGGACTGGCGCCCCCCATATTTGAAATAGGGAGGGTGCATGTGCAAAAAAGGGACATGATCTTGTGGGAAAGGGGCATGACCATACAATACTTCCCCCCAATTCAAATTACGCTACACAGTAGTAACCCTTATACACATTATGCCCACACAGTAGCAGTTCCCTTTACACATTATGCCCACACAGTAATTCTTATAACACGGAGGAGACATCAGCAGTGCCTGGCCTGGCTGAGGAGGCAATGCCACCTAAGGCCAGGTAGTATAATCAAATAGTAGTACAAAGAAGTGCAGTGCACTACCCAGTGGTGCAAGCAGAAAAAAATATTAGTGGTAATGTGTGCACGCGCTGAAGGTGCGCACTTGCCAAAAAGGGGCGTGGTCAATGAAAATGGGGCGTGATACACATGACCCCAATAGTGCAGTGCCAGATACACACATGCCCCCAATAGTGCCAGATACATACATGCCCCCACAGAGCCAGATACACACATGCCCCCACAGTGCCAGATACACATATGCCCCCACAGTGCCAGATGCACATATGACCCCACAGTGCCAAATACACATATGCCCCTACAGTGCCAGATATGCCCCCCCACGGTGCTAGATATGCCGTCACAGTGCCAGATACACATATGACCCCACAGTGCCAGATATGCCCCCACTGTGCCAGATACACATGTCCCCACAATGCCAGATAAACTCCCACAGTCATATAGTCATAGTCCTCATCTCCCTCCCATTACATAGCCATAGTCACCTCCCAGTAAATAGCCAGTCATCTCCCAGTAACTAGCCATAGCCCCCACCTTCCCAAGAAATAGCCATAGTCCCCCCAGCACATAGCCGTAGTCTCCACCTCTCCCAACACAGTCATACAGTAGTCCCCACCCCCATCCCATCACATAACAATAGTTCCCTGCCAGCATAGATAGCCATAGTCCTCCTCCCTGCACATAGGCCCCCACCTCCCCATGCACATAGCTATAGTCCCCATCCCCCTCCCAGCACATACTGTAGCTGTAGTACGCCCTTAGCACATAGAAGTAGTCTCCCTCACTCCCAGCACATACATAGCCTCCCCACACAGCACATAGCCCTAGTACCCACCGCACAAGATCCCAGCAGATAGCCGTAGTTTCTGGCAATACCTGCTGTGCCGAGCTGCCTGGGATGAAGGGCGGAGGATTGCTCAGCAGGCAGGAGCTGGCGCTGGTGTTTGGCACCGCACCAAACTATGTGAAGAAACTGAAAATAAACTACAGCTCCCAGCAGCTCGGCGCAGCAGGTATTGCCAGACACTACGGCTTAAGGGATTCCATCCATTGGCCGAGGGTGGCACTGTCAGGTGGCGCCCCCTGCTTGGCTGGCGCCCCTGGCGAGTGCCATCCTGGCCAATGGGTAGATACGCCCCTGATGACCACACATTCTCACTCACAGACACACATAGACTTTGGCTAGGCAGTGCAGATGCAATTTTTTTTATTAGATCTGTATTGCTGGCAGGGCCGGATTAAGCCCTTGGGGGGCCCAGGGCACCCAAGACAGGGGGCCCCCCACCAGCAACCACCCCCCGCAGGGGCAAAAGCAGGATTCGGAAGGGGGTTTCTTTTGATGCATGCGCGTGTGTGTGTGTGTGTATGTAAGTATATATATATATATATATACACACACACATACACA